>NC_139515.1:67109104-67393054 GCF_947247035.1 Vipera ursinii | reverse complement strand
CTGTGTTTCAGTTGATGGATTCTGAATAAATACTTTTTCTCTGGGGCTGTTCCCCAATTTATCATTTTCTTTCCAATTTGTTTTCAAAATAGCTATATTATGTTCATATTGATATGTTCACTTCAGTTATATCCATGTACTTTTTGAAAGTTAGCATTAGACGAGCAGTTTTGAAATAAACATAGAATCTAATAGAAGAATATGGCATGGGTCATGTGGAAATATCTTTAGATAGTAACAGTGTCTACATTTAATAAAACCATGAGGAAAACTGTCAAAATCTAGTGTGGCAGAGAGGTTAAGATGTTGAACCAAGGAGTCTCAGAATCAGAATCACTACCTATTCCCCTATGAAACAAATGAATATAAATGGCCCAGGGTATCAATTAAGAATTCTGATGTCTATGAATGAAGGGGAAATAAATTTCTGCAGAAATCTACCAGCGTGCTCTTTTGCGTCTGGTTTCTTACTTCAAAATTATTTCCTTTATTTGGAGACTTAGACAACAATGTTTATGATTCTTGAAACCTTAATCAAAACAGGAATCCTAATGGCCATAACAGTTTCTTTCTTGGTGTGTTTTGAAAACTAAAGGGAAAAAAAACATTTAAAAAAATCTGGTGCAAGATGTTGATTTGCATGGGGAATGGATCTGGAGAGTTGATCATATAGAATAAACTGGACCTTAGAAGGTATTTGGGTCTGCTTCCTGCAGCCAGAAGCTTTATACTAATTATTAGTAATAGCAAACTGTGGTGTGTTGGCATATATCACTTCTTTTCCCATTGTTTCACAATAATATTAGTATTAATTTTATAAACTTCTTTGGAGTGATGCAGTGGCCTACAGGTGAAGATGCTTACCTCCCACTCGGAAGGTTGAGAGTTCAATCCTAGGTAGCAACAGATGTTTCTCTCTCTCGGGGTGCAAAGAAAAAATATCTGTTGCTAACTCCACGTAGGCATCAGGAAGGGCATCTGGCAAGTAAAAGCTCAGCTCTATTCAGTTGCCCCAAGTCCACCCCAAGAAAAGGAATTACGGGGTCGTAAAAAGAAAAAAAATCAAACTTCTTTTAGGAAAATCTCATTTGTATCTGTTTCTCTGCTGATCAAAGGAAATAAAAATGATTGGATCGTAATCTTGTGATCCACAAATATAAATAATGCTCTGTATCACATATTTGTAATGTAAAGCAGGGGTGTCAAACTGCCGGTCCACAGGCCAGATGCGTCATGCGAAACTACGCCCACCCCATTGCCGGCAATGGGAAAAAAGTTGCGATACGATGCGACATGTCGTGTGATGTCGCGAGTTTGACACCCATGATGTAAAGTAATAAGAGAACTGTAAAATGTAGCAATCAAACATGTTTCTATAAAATAAGTTCTTTATATACTTATTTCTCTTATTTTTTCTCTTCCAGAAATACATTTATCCTAGCAGTCATTCTGTGATTTTCAAAGTGCTTTATTTATTTAGCATATGGCATACAATGTCAGGGAAACCTGAACATGCTAGACACAATGCAGTTCAGACAGCTAGGTTGCTAATTCATTCTGTTTGCACTTGCACACAGGTGGCAGAGTGCAAACTAGATTTACACCAGTTAACTAGCAGCACTCAAGTTGTTGCCTCTTCCAGGCTCCTCTGCCAGTCTCACTTCACCTCTCTTTGGTTGTGTTGCCTTGCGTCTGGCCAGGTCCAGTGCAGACTTCAGCTCTCTGCACATATGAACAGAGCTAGATTTTTTTTTCCCTGAAGTGGTACCTATTTACCTACTTGCAATTTTGCATGCTTTTGAACTGCTGGTTGGGCAGGAGCTAGGGATCAAGTGACAGGAGCTCACTCCATCTCAAGAAGCTGGAGTAAGGACCATTTCTGGCCAGAAGTTCCAGCATCATTGTGTCCCTCATTAAAAGAGAAAAATCCCATTAATCAAAAGGATTCTCCTTAAACCAGTAACTTGTGTAAAAGTAATCTCAAATTCTTCAACAAGAATAGCTTTTCAGTTGTGGAACAGTCCATGTAAAATAAGACAAGTCTTATTTTATTTATTCCCAAATAGACTCATAAATTAAGTAATTTTACCAGGTTTTTTCTAAAGCCTGAAAGAGATTTTTCATGCTTTCTCTAAAGCAGAGGTAACTGATGAGAAATGTATTTTAAAGTTAAGCTTATGACTGTTAAAGAAAAAATTAAATTGACTTTACTGTGTCTCCAGTGTACTATTTTCCATATATATGTTAGATGTTGAACTTGCTTTGTCACCAGGGGAGAATTTATCCTTTGTCTGTGAAGAACAAGAGAAAGGCTTTGCATCCTTTTGTAGGAATTCCTGGTCAATAGCTTCAGTTCAGAATAAACTACCCTTTCCTTTTGCTGCTCTTAGTAAATCTGTTGCAGCTCTTTGCAGGAGAGGCTTTGTCAGAATAAAAGCTTCAAAGATTTCAAGGCAAGAAAGAATACGAAATGATTTCTGGTTATGCTGCATTTGCTTTGCCACCAGAGGAGAAATTATTTATTATTTATTTTATATTAACTTATTACAATTATATATAACAATTGTGTATTATTTATTTAATTAAATGAAACACTTTAATGTGGAGTTGCATGTTGTAATCTGCCTCAAGTGACCTTGTGTGAGATGGATGGCCATATTGATTTGTAAATTATAATAATAAATAAGCCTTAACAGTCTATTTGACTTTTACGCATTTTGCTGTTTTTTTTATCATTTACATGTGTGAGGTGTCATGGTGTGACACAATTGTTTTCTGACTGTGCCTTCCTACCACATTTTAGCTCTGCTTTCCTTGCTTCTTATTCCCTTCTGAATATGATTTTTCAGGCTTAAAAACCCAAGAGTGGGCAGGATTCTAGACACAGCAATGGCCCATCTGCCATTGATTTCCACAAAGCAGACAAGGAGCTGCACCCTAAAAATATCTAGGCAGCTCCAATTTAAAATTCTTGGCAGCCGCCTAAAACTTGAGGGCATCCTTGATAAGTTTCATCATGCATAATATTCCTCTGCTTTCTTGGTGTTTAGTTTGGGTCCAAAAGCTACAGTCACCAATATAGGGTTTACCTCTAAACTAAGTGTGATTACTTTTTATTACAATTATAGGTGCTCTTTGTTTAGCGGTTATTTGAGTTACGATAGTGATGAAAAGCGAAGGAAAGCTAAAGCTAGATCATAAACACAGTCGCTGGGCTGTATGATGCATAGTTTGCCCTCCTACAGAACACAATCGGGACTGATAACTTAGTTGTTAAGTGAAGCAGTCGCTAAGTGAAACTGCGACTGTGTTTATGATCTTGCTTCAGCTTTCTTTCCCTTTACATACCTGCGAAGATCATAAATGCAAGCATTGGTTGAAAAGATATTTTTTCGTCACCATCGTAACTGCAAATAGTCACTGAATGAGGCAGTTGCTAAATGAGACTTACCTATAATAAAACATATTGCTTAGAAGGAACATACTTTAAATGATTCTATGAACTGCAGGGTAGCAACAAGAAATGTTATTGCCTGAACTGATTGTTGGGGACAATACGCTGACTCTGTAAACCGCTTAGAGAGGGCTGTAAAACACTGTAAAGCAGTATATAAGTCTAAGTTCTAAGTGCTATCAACTAAACTGATGGCTGAATCTAACAATTTTGGGACAGGGTGGTATTCATCACTACATTTAAAGGGATCAAGGTAATCTAAGGCATAGAAGACAGGGCTATAGGATGCATAGTTTGTCCTCCTACAGAGCAAAATTATGGTGCTGAGGAAAAATGGTAGGATTGCCTCTGCTACTTTATCCAGATCCTGTCTATGGTAAATATATACTGTATACTCCTAAAGTCCAGAGACAACAGAATTTAGATAAGCACTTTTAGATCAAAATCAATTATTCCTCTGCAGACGTAAGTCCCAATATATGTTCTTTTCCAAAAAAAATACAGCACTGTGTACTCCCAACCCAAGTGCGGAAACTGCTGTCTGGACAAGTCCCTATTTTTACTTCCTTTACGAAGGACATTGAGTTATTTACAAAATGGAAACGTCTACAGAATTCCCCTCTTAAATATAACATTAAACGGAAGTAAACTTTATACGGGAAAGCATGACTTCTACCTTATTATGTTGGTTGTACACTTCCAGTACTTCCTCTCTACTGGATTGAAGTTGACACATATTATTTTTTTAATGCCATTTTTTTCAGACATGGGTTTACTGTAAATCAGCATTGCTAAGAGGAAACAAGCAGAGAAGCCCTCATTTCCTTTAATACATTCCTAAGTCTTTTATTTGGAGAACAAAATTGGTCTGGTATGTGATTCAGTGCATCACCCTCCAATTGCCATCTTCAAGATAAAACAATGTAACCTGACATTGCTGTAATTATGCACAATCACTGGATCAAATTAAGTTGGCATCTGGGGGGGGGAACCAAAAGGTAAAAAAAACCCCTATTTTTGTGTTTGATAGTTAAGAGCATGAAACAAAAAAACACAACAGATACTTGAACCTGGGTTCAAAATCCCTGCCAAGCCATAAAATTCACTGGGGGCTTTGGGGCCATTGTTCCTTCTTAGATAACTACTTTTATAAAATGTTTCTGGGTGAATCTTAAGACTTGTAATCATATTCCTAAGGAAGGCCTGTCTTTTCCTAGTGTCTTTCTAAAACTTGGTGAAAATATTCCTTTCCAGAACTTTTGATATATATACTGAACAGCCCATTCCAATCAATCAGTCAATCAATCAATAAAATATTTGTAGCTTGGAGTTGGGCACTTGGTGTTTTTCTGCAGAAATTTTATTTTCAGGCTATGTAACACTATTAGTGCGAGGGGAAATGAAATGTTTTGGCTTCTATAGAGCATTATTTAGAGGAGGCATGCAAAGTAACTGACTAAAGATCTATTCTTAAGAAATAGTTGCATCTCTGTTTATTATAAAATATAAAGTTCCTAAATGCTCTTAAAACATCATGTATTTATATACGTGAGTATGCAGTTTAAAGCATCAAACTATGATCTCCCCAAAAACATTCATGGATGTAACACCCCAGTACTAAATACAGGTACTCCTTGCTTAACAATGGTGTAAGGCAGGCCTGTCAAACTGCCGGCGCGCGGGCTGGATGCATCACGCCAAAACCGCACCCACCAAATTTCTGACAATGAGGAAAAAGTCGCGATACGTCACACGACGTCACGTGATGTCGCGGGTTTGACATGCCTGGTGTAAGGTGCAATGGCCCATGACTGCATCCACTTACCACAGCAGTTCCAGCACTCCCAGTGAATCCCGCAGGGTTGTTGTCCTGTGGCCACATGATCAAAATTTGGGTGTTTGAGAAACAGTTCAGTTATTATGACTTCGTAGGGTCCTGCAGTTTTGTGATAGCCAATCTTTGCTGCCAGTTTCTGACAAGAAAAGTAAATGGGTGGGCTGGCAGCAAGTCACAAGTGACAATCAGGTAAACCAGAGGACATTGCAATGTTCTAACTGAGAGCTGATTTCCTGAATTGTGATCTTATGACTCTGGGATGCTGCAATGGCTGCAAATATGGGAACATGTCATGTCCCCCTTGTTCATCACTGTTGTAACTTTGAATGCTTGCTAAACAAGTGGACGCTAAGCGAGGACTATCTCTGTCTTTCCTTCTCAATGATATGTTGGTTCATGTGTTTCTGGGAGGGTTGGGAGGTGGAGGTAGGGATAGGGAATAGGAGAAAAGCAAAGGCCACCCAGCAGCAGCCAGATTTCACATTAGAACTGACGGGCCAGACAAAAATGATAGAACAGGAACAGTCTTTAAAATATGAACTGCAGAAGGGAGAAGCTGGTATGGCTAACATAATAGGTGAGAATTTTAGAACACTAGTCCAGAAGAAATGGAGGTTTGGAACCCTGCATTCTCAAGGATGCACACTTTAATCATGCTATTTAGTTGGGATACTAACTTAACTATGCCTGTCCGATACAAATACTCAAGGAATGCATATAAGACCATGATACCTTACTCTGTACACCGCCCCGAGTCCCTCGGGAGAAGGGCGGTTTATAAAAACAAACAAATAAATAAATAAATAAATAAATAAATAAATACCATCTGACCCCAGAAGGACTTTTCTTAGGAAATAAACATTCTGCTATCTTTGCAGGCCAGATCTGCAATAACTTCTTTAAAATGTGTTATTTTTTGCAATTTGTCCCTCTTCAACAACCAAAGCAAATGGAGATGACCTTTCAACAATAGTTTGTTTCTGCTCTGCTGGGTCTGAACAAAAAGCTTTCTATTTCATATGCATGTCTATGCAGCTGGAGATATTTCTATGGTGAAAGGTTAAGGCTTTTCATGACCTTTGCAACAGATGACCTAATTGAAAAATCACTATGGCCCTTTCTATTTTTTTATGTTGTTGTTGCGGTTTTAGAAAGGATAGTTCAATTCTCAAAAAGTTCTACTTCCTTAAGGTTTGTGGAAATTACTGAAATGTATCTAGCAGTTTTCATTTATTTGACTGACAAAAATTGAGTTAAATTATAGTCCGTTACCATGAATGAACACTAACTCTTGAAGCTTGTTACTTACAAAGATGTTAACTTACAGTTAAAGCAATTTAATAATTATAGTGAAAGAAACAAGGTCATTTCATTCTATTCCTTGCAAAAAATAAAATAAAAATGAAGTACTCAGTGTTCTTTCCTTTAAGCATTTTTCAGTGCACTGAAAGCAGAAGTTATTCTTACTCATGAAGTAATTTAGCTTTTATGGATGCACTCATAAATTCACAGGAATTGTATTTCTGGAATATCAGTGGCCTCACAAATTGAATTGTTCAGACTTTTATGGAAACTATACTATATGTGACAACCCTCTCTAATACTCCGAAGAATTATGTAGTTAAACAAGTCAGCCACTCAATCAGGCAGCTGACTATTTCTATGGGTCAGCAACACACAATTATGGATGACCTAATCAGATGCTGCAAAGGAAGTTCAGAGGTTACAAGTAAAAAAGTAAAAAAAAGAAATGTGGTGGCATTCATGAGCAATGGCATTATCATGGATACTGGGTGGCTCATCCTGTAACAGGGGATGAAATATAAAAAGGAGGTTCTAAAGGGGCCCCATATTCACCTGGCATGGCACACAGAGTCAACGTTAACAAAAAATATCTGATCTTTCTGTGCCAAAACTAAAATCAAGAAGAATATGGCAATAAAATCAAATAAGGATATATGCGAACAAAAAAATATTACTCTGCCAAAAAGAATGTAATAAATAAAATGTCGATTGGTAGGGATGGGGATTTTTTGGAGGGCATTTTCTCAGGAAGCAATGTTTCTGAAAATTAAATTTTGTTGTCCTTCAGTCACTGAATATCAGGACAACTTGTAGCCAGCATTTTTTTTATAATTAGAACTTGTATTATACAAACACTAAGAGCTTTTTTCCTTTTAATATAATGTATAATGCCTGCTCTTTTACCACATATTAGCAAAGTCCCCATACTAAATTATTCTAAAAACGTAAGCTGCACTTTCAGTAGAAACCAGAAACCTCTTTTATTGTGTTGATTTACCCAAGTTTGGGAAGTTACAAAGAGGGGGAAACAAATGTATCCCTCGCTAAACATTGGTAGGGTTTGTAGGAAATGAAGCTGAACCTCTTAATAGGAAGAGTGAGAAGAGGCTTGGTGAAACTCAACAACTGGAAAATGGGGTGAGGCAAGATTACCCATCAAGGGGACGACCTTCCACTCTCATGACTCCAGGTGTTCTTCATCTGAAGCTGAAGCTTAAGAGACTGAGCTGCCAAACAATGGTGTGAGATGACAAAGATGCGAACATATTTTTAGAGCACTGCGCAAACTGTCAAGATGACATCAACTCTCTAGTGCATTTGCTCGGAGATTTCACAACGTTCCTTAAAATAACCATTAAACACTAGTGCAAAGCTGTACAATACAGAGGATATATTGAAGATGGGAAATGGATGCCATTCACATTTTATCAATTTTTATTTAATAAAAAAAGACAGGATCAGATTAAAAATACAAACACTTTGGGTGATTATCCAGCGTTTCCCTCTGCTTCAAAGTAATTAAACCAACCAATAAGCAAAATTAAAAACAAAACATTTTTTAAGGTAATGTTTTGGCCAAAGCTGTAAAATAATGCAGAACCAATTAAATTATACCAAAATATATTATTATACCTTTGAAATGGCTTTCAGACCAATAAATTAAAAGAAAACAAATAAAAAGTCAACTTTAAAGACAAAAAAAATCTTTGCAAATTAAATAAGGGAAAAAAATTACACAGCACTAGTAATAATAATGTGCAGTCAAGAGTTATGGTTCTTCTAGGAATGATAATATGCCAGTAAGTCCCTACAGAACATTTTCCAGTTTGGCAGCAATCAGTTAAACCAGGGTTTCTCAACCTTGGTAACTTTTAAGATGTGTGGACTTCATCTTGCAGAATACTGGGAGTAGAAGTCCACAGATCTTAAAGTTGCCAAAATTGAGAAACACTGAGTTAATTAGTCATTCACATTTGTATACAAGATGACAGGCCTGGGCTACAACAAAGATAGACCTAAGTTTGAGGGCAATTCTTAGTTCTTCCCAGGAGCTGTTGAGAGTTCCATTTTCTTCTCAATATTTATCAACTGCATGTTAAACTGGGCTTGCTGAAGACAGGTAGCAAGTTAGCAGTGTTCTACTCTAAGATAATTGAGACCAGTCCTTAGTTCTCAAAGGAAAAGGGTTTACTTAGTCATAAATCAAAACATGGTCTTTATTTTAAAGCAAAATTTATCCAAATTACTGAACTATGCGTTTTTATTTTTAGCTGTGTGTTGAAACATATGTATCCTTCTAAGGTGGAAATCTCTTTAATAAATGCCCTTACCAGTCAACCTAGTGAGGCTGATTAAATAAACATAGTTCTGGGCTGCATATTTAGCACTTGGAATTAAAATTCAAAAAGACTTGGACGAGCTTATTACGAAGGTAAAAATAAAGTGAGATCATCCAAGTTCATGTTAAATATTAAGACGACAAAGTTTCAATGTGAAGATGTTTTTAGTTTTTTGAACTCAGTAAAATAAAGATAAACTGTATGCAATCTAAAGAGTAGGTTGATTAAGAAGGAAGTCAGTAACAAATCATGAAAGAGACCTCAATGTCAACAAAGTTCAGAATATTTAAAACAATTGTAGTTGTAGTGGCAATGGATAGTTGTGAAAATGGATACTAAGAGACCATGAGAAGATAGATGACTTTGAATAATGGATTTGGGGTTTTTAAACATATCATGACTTGCTGGAAGAACCAGTGAATCAGTTCAAGCCCAAATAAAATCTGATTGCTCATTTGAGACAATGATTAGCAAGCAAAAATGTACATACTTAGGCATATGGTACAAGTAGATGATGGAATAAAGAATTGCTTGGCAAGGCTGAATGAAGCATGTAAGAACTGGAAGACAAAGGATATGGTAGGTGGATACAATCAATTACTATATTACTAGAATACCTTTGGAAGCATTTCTATTTAGTATCTATGACAAGTCCAGATGGAAAGTACTATAGGGATACTATAGGCGTTTAGTGCCATTTTGGATTATTTGTTCCAATATGTTTTGGAAGAATACAATAATCTTTCTGTTATTCAGGAAAAGGAAATTAATTAATTCACTAATCTTAACGGTAGCAACATGCTGCCTACAGATACCTGTCATGGTGCCCATCAGGTTCTGTTTAATTCTTAAGACAGTATTTTAATTTTTTAAAAGGGGAAGCTGATCTGCTACAAAGCAAACCTCTATAGGCTTCAAAGGCATTCTTAGAATATAAAAATGTTTGGATATGTGCACATCTGTCCAGAGACAATACAAAATTAAGCTGAAGTATACAGCATTCTGTGGACAGAAGCTAGAGAAGGCTTTGGAAGAGACTTACCAGTCTTGTAGTTACTGTATGTTTTGTAATTGAACAGGATCATGTGGCATTCATTTTAGGAACATTAAAGTTCCCTCCTCACACCAGCTGCTTCATGAAAGCATCTATATCATAGTCCCCAAATTCCAAGTGCATCCACTTTTTCAAAAAGATTTCCTACCTCTGATTTAATTGTGTGTTTAGACAGTTTTAACACAAAATAATTTCAACGAAATTATGAGAACTATGCAACCACACTGTCCGCTAATTCTAATATTTTAATATCTTTACTTTGAAATCCTTTGGAATTGACACTGGATTCTGTAATTTTGGAGCTTCATATTAAAGGGGGCCAATTCTATTCTTTGTAATGAAGCTGGCATAGCTTAAATGAAGGAAGTACTCTCAGCCCAGTTAGATTTGAGTTGGCCTATTTTTTCAACAAAGCATTACAACACTTTAATTCTGTAAACTGTACGGTTAGTGTACTGAAACTCTGAACTGCTTACTGGGATATGCGTGACCTAAAGTAAGTCAGAAGTCTCAATTGCCCAGGCCTATCAACCACATTGTGCCTATTTTAAAAAAGGCTTACATTCATTCATATAATCCAGTAAACCCAAGCGGTACCTTTATGGGAGTTGAAACCTTTAATTGCAATTTTAGAATTACGTCCATGAATCATGTCTTGTTTTCTCCAATTTGATTCAATTGATCTAACAATATAATCTATCATACATATATATATTCTTAAATTGAATTTCTCATGAAGTCTACTACTCTATTATCTTTTTCTTACTCGTAAACAGTACTCCTTCTAAATGTCTGTGGAGATTCTCAGTCATCCAGGTCATGGTTGTCCCAAAGGTGCTTTTTCAAAAGGCAACTGGGCTTTCAGAACTGAAGACGTTTCTTGGATGAGAAGTGAAATATCTTCAAAGCAAAAACAAGAAAGCTCAATTGCCTTTTGAAAAAGCACCTTTGGGTGTATTCCTTCTAGTCATCCTCATCACTTCTAGCCATTCACACCAGTGCCTATTAACAAGGCTCTGGAAATCTGTCCTAAAATTCCTGCGGTCTGCAAGAACTAAACTCAAAGTCTTTAATAAAACTTAAATTCTGCAGCTCATTAAATCAATATTAGATCATTTTGCATAACATACTTATGGTCTCATAAATTGTCCTTTAGAAAATCTTTACGGTTCCTACAACTTACATAAATGCACAAGTGGTGAAAAGAAACTTGTTAAAGGTTCTTGGCACCTCAAACAATTTATTCTTAATTGCAGACATACAGATTTCCAGAGTCCCCGCTAATGGGAAAATAATATGTTTTTTGTCTCTCAACTCATCATTTTTACTACATTACTATTTCTTGCTAGCAGAAGTTCTATAAAAATGAAATATTTCCCACTTAAATTGCTAAATGCTTTTCAAAAGAAAATTATTATAACCAGCACTTTCAATAATTGGCTGGGCAAGTATGCCCACAATGTTTTTAGCAAGCAGCCCAGTCCTTTTTATGTATATATTTTTAATTAGGATCTCCCTTTAGTTGAAATTCAGGAAATTTCATTAACTTAGATGAACTTTCATTCATCAGTATGGATAATGATAAATCCATTTGCCAATATCTTATTATATTTAACTGTTGATTATTATTTACTCTTAAAGTTATAGCTTTTTCACTAGTTGGTTACCTTCCCTAACAAAAATTAAAAGTACCCTTTTCCAGTTCACTTTTTATCTAGCTTCAACTTACACCACTGGAATATTTTATTTTTTTCTATCTGCCAGAGAGTTTTCTTCATATATTACCATAATTTCTTTGGACATTAGGTAGTATTTTAATTGCATAAACTCCAAGTTTGAGTAATAAGCATGAGGTGGTATTTTCAAAGGGCTTCTCCTTAGAACAATGTTGTCACAATTAGCTAATTGACAATTGGGCCAACTCCATCATAAAGGTACCCAAGATCCTTTCGCTCCATTCCTAATTTTTCCCATCTGCTAATTAAGTTTGTTACAGATTTCCAGAGCCTTCTTGTAGACCTGAGTGACATCATCCATGTCTGTAAGAAGAGAAAAACTATCACTTGCCCGACTTCGGTAACGCTTCAGGTACTGTGGTCGTGAGCGGTTTTTTTGAAGTCCTTGCAAATCTTGGATCTGGAGGAAGTTTTCAGCTGACACACAGCTTCTTATTCTAAGTCTGCTCTCTTGCAAGTCCACCAAGTCAAAAGAGTCACTGGAAAGAATGCTGTCATCACTAATCACACTAGAAGGGCGACTGTAACTTCGAGATAAACCATCTACAGACAAACCTGCTTCCTCCATGCCTTTCGTGACTGGTCTATCAGAATGGATCAAAGCTGAATGTGCAGTAGTGGTAGAATACTTGCTACTGTGTTTTAAAATACCCTTCCGTCTGTAGGAATGACTATAAGACTCTATTCTTAACGTTTCAATGATATTTGTGGATGTGTCACTGTTTCCTGCCTCCTCATTATGATCCAGGAGTTCTGAAGATTCACTCCGTTCTGGAGATGAGTAGTATCCAGATTCTCTTTGCTGAGTCTTCTTGAGGATTCCCTTTTTTGGCATTAAAGAAGACTGCTTAGTGCTGTATTTACCCATTATATCCCCCTCCAAAATGCTCTTAACTGGTACACCTGTTCTACATATTTCTTGTTCTTTTTTAAAAGTGGAGGGCAATACTGGATTGACTACTCCTTCTATGAATCCCGCACTGTGAGACCGATGTTCACTGTTGCTCCTCTTCTTCAAAATACCTTTTGGCCTCTTGGAATTTAATTTGCAGGAGTTGTCAACTCCTTCTTGGATAGACTGTGCAATGTCATTTTCCTTCTTTGATTTTTTTAGGGATCTCTGTCTCTCTAAATGGACTTCAGATCCTTTTGGTTTAGAAAGGCACTTCATTTTGGTCTCAGTCTCTGGCTGGAGCCCATTGGAACGATGATGCCAGTCTATGAATCTAGATAGCAGAGGGGACTCAGAGTCTTGCAAGGCATCACAATCACAAACAGTACTCTTATAGCCCCAGTTAACCCACCAATGGTTGGCAATATCTTCAATAGTTGCTCTGCGCTCAGGATTCACCATCAGCATCCATCTGATCAGACCACGAGCATCTATTAACAAATAATATACATTAAAGACTTTGAGCCTATTTCAAAGGACTTAAACAGCTAAAGCTAAAGAAAAGAAATGTGAACATATCAGAGATTTTTAAAAATATGTAATATGCATTGCAGCTTAGTGAAAAACAAAAAGATGCATTAATTTTCCAGCCTAGTTTTTGTTAATTGCTTCCTTCTGTATATTTAATAAACTGTGAAATACTTGTTGATGGTCAACCTAGGACTAAATTCTTAAGCCAATGATTTGTTCTCCAAGGTCTGTTATTTTTTTTCTATTCACACACACAGAGACACACAAACTTCTAATGGCTGAAATGAATCTTCATCAGGTAACATTTTGTAGCTTCCTTGTAAAGAGTAAGAGGCTTTTGACAAGTATCTCCTAGCTAAAACAAATTTGAAAAGTCACTGTCACTTAGATTTGCTATGATACATAAGAGAAAAAAGCAGCTATCTCTCAGTCAGTGTTTAGGACATTAGACATTATGATCACCAGCAACATCTCAGCCTGTCAACAGAGACAAGTTTAATGCTAAAGTCCATGGCAATAATTACCTGGCAACCAACATTTTAAGAGGGAAGCTGTAATACAGTTCAATCTATCTTCAAACTATCTATTATAGGAGTTCTGCATTACAGAAATACAGGAATGAATAATGATTGCCCAGTAAGTATTAGATATAAGATTAGAAATTTAGTTTCAAGTCAAGGCAGCAGGAAAACTCGTGGTCATTGTTAGAATCTAGGTACCCCAAATCTGTGAGAAAGAAATTAAAATGAGTCACAGAACAGGTAAACTGCTTATTGGTGAACAATTTTCAATAGAACCTTTATGTTCCTGGTAACATCCTGGCTGCTTTATAGGGCTTCTATTTGTAATCTAAGAGGTGAAATCTGATTGAGAAGGAATCACAAAAAATGAAGTCCTTATGGTACCCACAAATTAAATATCAACGAGAGTCTTCAAATTGTGACAAATATTCAGCTGGTTTGCAATTGAATATATGTGTATTTATTTCTGTAGTAACGTTTTCAAAATGATTGAAAACAGTGTACAAATAAAACAAGAAAACAAAAATAATTCCATATAAAATATAGTAAAACTAATAACAAAAATTCTACCCAATGAACAGGATGGGAACCAAATTCTCCAGATCTAGTGCCTGGGGAAAGTATAGATTTTGTATTGTCATGGTTCTGGTGCCTTAATTCCTTGAAGAACAATTCTACATCTACTAGCTTGCAGTTCTGCCTAACTAATGGTACTTGTAACCCTCTAGAATCCACCCATTTCCTTGTACTATTCCAAAAAGCTTGTCTCTTCCTGCTGAGAAAGACTGTGGACATATACAGTGTCAGAATTCATATTCTCAAGTATGGACTTGAGAAATAATTTATGGCTTCTCCTTGCCCCTGCAGGGCAGCTGATAATACTTTCCAGCTATCATACATCAGAAATACTTGTGGCTTTAGACAGACCTTCCTCAAACTTTTCACAATATCCTTTTGAAAACCAAAAGCAGCCAGATAGCTGATGCAAATTGAGAATCCTTAGTTTGTGTTGCAATATTTCTGTTTTATACATCCAACTCTTCCATATACCAAACATCAGAAAGGATGTAAAACAAGCCATTATAAAACCCTATTATGTCAATGCACTATGACACATCTTTTGATACCTGAGGGCTGTGTTGGCTCACGATATTCTCCACTACTGATCTGCCTGATCAGATTTTTGTGATCAAAGCCATCAAAGGGCATTGTTCCATAAACCAGAGTATAAAGTAAAACACCAAGAGCCCAGCTGTCAACCTAAAGCAGAAAGATAAGAAACATAAGGAGTAAAATAGGTGACTTCTGAAGACCCTGAAATTACTAAAGGAACAAAATATCCAGCTATCATTATTAAAGAACATATAAGTATTCTGTAGAAAATCCAACAATCAATGAACAATGAAAACAAGACTTTAAAGCATCTTATAAGCAAAGGTTATTACTAATTCTAAATAATTACTAATTTAACTAAATTCCATACATACAGAATATTTACACAAATCAGCTATGTAAAGTGAATTAATCAGTAAATAAATTTATATTTTTCATTCCATTTTTTAAACAGTTCTTTCTTTTGAATTTAGTTTACCTCTGGTCCTCGGTAAGGTCTTCCATTAACAATTTCAGGAGATGCATATAGTGGACTTCCACAGAAAGTCTGGAGAAATTTATCTTTCTGATAAAGATTTGAAAGTCCAAAGTCTGCAATCTGTAAAGACAAATTTATAAGCAATTGGCTGTAACATTAATAAAAGCTTTTTTCTATTCCATTCCTTTCGTAGTTTCAGAATAGTAGCATGAGGAGTTTATAACAGCTGTTATGTTTCTTTAAATTCTGGATTTTAGTTATATTTTCTATTATATTTCAGTTACATAAAGCATGTATTAGTAAAACATCAAATCATTATATGTCTTTCATGGACAACTCAAATGTGCAGATATATTGTGAATAAAATAAATATTGGAACCATACAGCACATATTTTTTGCCAAGACTATTTTTAATGCAAAAAAATTGTTTGCATACACATCGTACTACTAACAGGATACTAGCTAAAGGCTGCAAAATATTGCTAAACATTATTCTGAAAAATTGGAAAATGAAAATTTAGAATGAAAATGAATTTCTAATATTTGGGGTTTTTCTTGGAATGAGGCAATTTGGAAGTCTAGTTGATCCAAATATGTGTTTAGAAATGAGGAAAAATGAGAAACTTCCCAAAATCATAACTAAATAAATTTGGGATGAATGACAAAATGAAAGCTGGGAGTTCACACAGAGAACCCCTTCTGTGGCAAATGCCTATCATAAGGCTAACCAGAAGCCAAAATACATTGCAGTGTTTCTCAACCTTGATAACTTTAAGATGGATGGATTTCAACTCCCAGAATTAAAAGTTGCCAAGGTTGAGAAACACTGATATACTGAAGCAGGCTTCATGAGACGAAGGATTCTAAGAGATTTTACGGTTAGGGTTAGCGTTAGGGTTAGAGCAGCCAGTGTACCTATTACAAAAAAGTAGCATGGTGTAAAATTGTAAATCTACTGGAATTATTTTCATAAAAGCCTCACTACAGTAGCAAGTGAGAAAACATATTTCCCTGCCCTCAACTTCTAAAATAAATTTTAAAAAACTTAAAAACAGAATAGGGCCTGTTTGGTGTAGTGGTTAAGGTGCTGGGCTAAAAATCAGGAGATGGTGAGTTCTACTTCTGCCTGAGGCATGCAAGCCAGCTGGGTGACTTTGGGGCAAGTCATTCTCTCACAGCCCAATCTACCTCACAGGAAAATAGTTGTAGAGAAAATAGGAGGAGAAAAGAGTATTACGTATGTTGGCTGCCTTGAGTTATTTATAAAAATAATAAAGATGGGATAAAAATCTAATGAATAAGAACAGAGAACATAGAATAATAGAGTTGGGAGGGACCTTGGAGATCTTCTAGTTCAGGGGTAGGCAACCTCGGCTCTTTTATGACTCATAGACTTCAACTCCCAGAATTCCTGAGTCAGCTATGCTGGGTCAGGAATTCTGGGAGTTGAAGTTCATGAGTCATAAAAGAGCCGAGGTTGCCTACCCCTGCTCTAGTCCAACCCCCTGCTTGAGCAGGAAACCTTATACCATTTCATCCCACCAGGCTCAAGGTTGACTCAGCCTTCCATCCTTCCGAGGTAGGTAAAATGAGGACCCAGATTGTTGGGGGCAATAAGCTGACTTTGTAATAATGCCGCTTGGGGGGGGGGGGGCGAAAGCCCTAATAAGCAGGCATATACATAAAATGAAGGCTATTGCTAAGCACATTGATTTGTGCTTTAAATTGTAAGCCGCCCTGAGTCTTCGGAGAAGGGCGGGGTATAAATGGGATTAAAAAAAATTCAGAATAAATAAATAAACTCCCGCTTGTTTGGGAGAAACTCTATTCAATAGCAAATATGAGGTCACCCGAACAGAGCAAGGATCAGGTTGCTCACCCCTTGTATTTGAGATTTTGAATACAGAGCAAAACTTAAGTGTTTAGTTACAGCAATCTGTGTTCCCTGTAGAGAAAAAAAATATATAACTAGGGTAAGAGGATTCTTTCAATTTCAGAACACCTATATCTTGCAGGTTAATGAAATATGAACACGTTTTTACCTCATATTGGCATATACATTTATTGGGGATGTTTCTACAATCCTCCACTCTAATTTGTCAAACTAGATAGGAATGCTGCCTTTTCTACAGCATGTAAATTGACAGGCTCATTTGTCCAAGTGGCCAACTGTTTTATTAAAGTATTCTGCGAATTTAACATGCAATTCCCAGCAGGAGATAATTCAGTAACTACTTCTTGAACAATATAATGGAGAGTATACTAAACTAATCTGGGGAGGATGGTTGAATTGGAGGAAAGTCCTACTCTGAAGTAAGAAAACCTCATAGGTGGGCTGTAGGACATTTTCCAGGCTGTGCTTTTTGATATTTCATTACAAGGACATTACAAAACATGACAGTAGTTATATTAGTGAATTATCATTTCTTGCAATTGGAATTACATGCAGAAAGAAATCCTAGTAAAAAGGTCCCTATAAAGCCTTCACTGTATGTCTCAAATCCCATTAGAAGAAGCTGGTGTAGAATTTCAGTCTGCAAATTCTCAAAGTTCAGTTTGCAGTTAATTTCCTTAAATTCTTATCATATCACTCTGAGGAGTTTGCTGGAAATCTGTCTTGAGCCAATAATCCCAACTCCATGAATCAGTAGATTTCCTTTACTTAGAGAGACTGTAGAGATTTTTCTGACATTCATTGTATAGTTTATTAAGACAATCTGTGCTCTTATTGTCCTACAATCTACAAAATACATGGGTAATGACATGCAAATGAGTGTGTAAAGTTTAGATCTCAAACTGGCTCCAAAGCATTTTCATTTTTGACCTTCAGGAAAAAGTGTTTCTATTTCAGCCAACTCCTATATTCACAAGTTTATCAGATTTTCAAGTTAAAACTGCCATTATCCCTCCCCCTCTGTGGAGAACAGAATCATAGTAGCCAAGATTCCTTCAAGTTCTTCTCACTTAAACAGAGCCAAAGAATTCAAATGTTTCCCAAGCAGGGAGGGGTTGCTAAAAAACCAGATGTTGTATTCCCTTACCCTCAAGGAAATGATTGTTTCCACTACTTATATTAAATGTGATGAAATTTACTCACTGAATATGATGCTTATACCCTTTGAGCTTAGGGTAATCTGAATTATCTCAAAATTGGACGGAGCATAAGCTTCACACTCAAGGAATAAATTTCACTGTATTTGTAGTGTAGACAAACATTTTTAAGGAAACAATTTTAGCTTAACCTAAACCGGGGCGTCAAACTCGCAATGTCACGTGACATGTCGCGATGTATCGTGACTTTTTTGCCATTGCTGGCAATATGTTTCGCTATGATGCATCCAGCCCTTGGGCCAGCAGTTTGACACCCCTGACCTAAACTGTAATACTGGAGACAGCACTAGCTTTATGCTTTGAACTCAATGAGTAAATTGTTCAGCAAGTACAATTGTTAAGAGAATCACTGCAGTTGTTAAGTGGATCCAGCTTAACCACTTAAGTCACTGGGAAAGACTTTATGGTTCATACCTAGTTAAGGTATTTGGGCCATTGGGAAGAAGCTAAGCAAAGTTTCATTTTTTCCTCTTGAAGTTCACATTAGGAAAAATACATAATGGGAGAGAGAAAGTAAAGAGGCTACAAGGGAGATGCCACATAACCGAAGGTGACTCCTTGTCTAACAGACATAACAAAATTGTCCACTTTCAGACTGGGAGAGAGACAGAGAGAAAAACTGGGAGGGAAATTCAACGCATGTGGCCAAGACCCATCAAATTTACTCACATCTTGTACAATGGAAAAAGAGATAGAAGCAGGAGGACAGTTCCCATCCTATATTTCTTACAAGGGAGGAACAGATATGGTGAGATCCCACAAAAGGTATCTTGGAAGAAGGCTGTATTTCAATTTCCATGATTAGGCTAGAAAGAAGAGTTCTGTTTTTTGCGAAATTATTTTAGGGAATAATGGATTATATAAAAAAATACAAATCTCACCCCAAACACCAAGGGAAAAAATTCTAGGCAATAGTGCAAAAACCAAATGCTTATCTATCTCTCAGAGCACAGTCAAAGGCTGCCAGTTTTATTATAATATAATATTAGCAGTTATATATTCCTGACATAAAAAGCACCTGCTTACATTATGTTAAAATTACACTTTAATAAAGGTTGTATGATTTTTCCCCATAAAAGGGTAGTCTTCTAGCCATAAAGTTTTCTATGGAAAAAATACACTTCAAAGTATCTTAAAACTATATAAATGCATATAATATACATTTTTATAGTATCCCAGCCCACACTGTGGGATTTGTGTAGTATAATACTGAAAAAATGTGATACACACACACACACACACACACACACACACACACTGTATAGCGTGGGGGGGGGGGGAAGGAGAGAAACAGAGAAAGGATGAAATATAAAAGGAGAGATGAGCCAGCAAGAATTACAATGATCTTGAAGCAGTGGTTAGCTGTGACAGAAGCATTCATGTACTGAAGATAAGAAACACTAGTCTTTGTTTAAACCCACAGAAAAGATAGGACTTTTAATGAATTCTAGTTCAACTGTTTCATGCAGACTTTAATTTGTAGAATACATTGTTTCATTGTGCAATTCTTTGTTCATACTAACACAAATAGAAGAATTAAATACTAGGCACAGCCCTCGACATCAAACTACAAGGAAGCCAAAATGATGATGTGTATAGTAATATCACAATGTAAAAGCCACCATTCTGTGCTTGAGCCCCACATTCTGATGCAATCACATAGGTTGCTACATTTAGATGATGACATCAGGCAATTTTATAATTTGCCCATCCGCTCTCCTGCTCACCCTTGTCCTGAGGCAGATTCCAATGTTACTTCCACCAAATAACTGCCTGGGCATCACTAATATTACTCAGAACCTCAAGGGACTTTCATGGGAAGAACCTTACAATTACTTGTAGTCCAATGTAATATATGTAATCAGTATCCATATTCACTTTATATTAGATCAGATGGAGTCTGGTAACATCTTTTCAAATTATCACATTTCACTAAAAGGTATAAGCTTTCATGAACTACTGCTCACTTTATCAGATGCATCTTCTATTCTTTTCCTACACACTTTATATTGGATAAATTGATCAATCCCTATGCAAAGTAATATATGCAATCAAACTTTGCAATGAAATAAAATAAATGTGTGTTATATGTGTGTAATAATACATTTCTTGGATTTTCATGAATCACTAGAACCCCCGTTGTATGGAAAAAAATATTACTAAGAGTGTTTCTTAGATATGGACCAATACCACCCATTAAGTATTATATATATATATTTGAGGAAAAAGGGTTTTGTTTATATTCCAAGTAACACTAATGGGGTTCTCAGATGGTATACCAATTGTAGTTATTGACCAGATTGGAATCTGTTTTATACCACCCTGGTATACAGCATTATGTGCTTTCATGCTATACTTTAAGGAGCCTCGTCCAATATAAGAAAAGTCTTTATTATATAATTATAACATTATATCATTAAGCATACTTAGAATTTTAAAGAATGGAATGTGAATTTTGGAAGCAGGAATAGTTTCCCATAAAAGCATCACGTATCTTGTATATTAGCCATTCCATTTTTCCAAGAAGAATGAAAAGGTCATTCCCATGCTTTTAGTAAAGATTTTTGACATAGTTATGACATCACCAAAAACTAATCTGAAAGCTATCATTGTGCCTGGAGTTCTAAGGCCACTTCCTAATGAAGGACATGGGCTCTGCTTGAGTTTATTTTGAAAGTGGATTTGCTTATTTTTCAGCTGCAATCAAAGGAATGTTCAGAGGGCGAAATAAGCACTTGAAACTTGTAAGCCAAAAAATGGTGCATAGTCCTGGCAGCCAGCAAAAAAGCCATCTGTAAAATACATTATCTTGTGAAAGGGACCCACTGAGCCTTGTGTTGATTGCTGTTATTGCTTTTTTAAAAGGGAGGAAAACTACTACTTTAGTTTTAAAGTAAATACAAGTCTTAATTCATTTAAAAATCATCACAAAGATAGTCTCTATATTCTGTAAACAGATGCTAAGTAGCAACTTTGATAAAAATGTTTAAAGTGATATATATATATAAAGATTAGGAAGGATGGTTACCTTGATGTTACAATTGTCATCAAGAAGAATATTTTCCAGTTTTAAATCCCTGTGAACGACACCATTCTGAAAGAAGAAATAAAGAAAACATGCAGATGAATATAAAGGAGATTCTATGAGGGGGGTTTAATATTGGCTGGATTAAAGAAGCAAAACATCAGGGTGGTCCTTGCATTTAAATTTCAGTCATAACACTAGTAACTAGTGACAGGAGATGCATTAGTCACTTGCTGTGTGGTTAGGAGAAGAATGACTGGAATTTGTCCTCCCACCAAGCTTGTAAAACAGCAGGGGAACTCTTTTCGGAACTTAATCCCAACCCCAATCTGCCCCTCACTAGGTAAAAGTAATATATTCTTCCCAGGCATTAGAAAACAATCCCTACCAAGGTATGTTAGTACACTACTTACAAAAGGTCCAGTAATTCTAGCAGCTAGGCCTGATGACTTATACTGTATACCCCAAAGGTTGCTTAAGCTTGAGACTGAAATCTAATAGCTTCTTGAAATTCATTAATGTTAAAATTATAAAACTAAAAACTATAATCTGTATTTTTGGTGGAAAACTGTCTGCTTTTCCCCTTCAAAATGCTTTGTGTATTTTATGAGGTATTTTTAAGAAGCCAAATTTGGTTTGTTATGTAAGAATCATTGAAAAATTAGGGAAAAATTCCATTTCAGAATGAAAGATTATCATACCTTCTATATGCTATGTTCCCTACAGTGTAAATTAATTCTATTGGAACCATCTTGTAACAGTATAATCAGCCTGGTGGGTTCTCTTAGTATGTCATTATTATGCAAAAACAACTTGCCGGGATTCTTTTGATCTTGTGAACTCTGAAGATGTGGGCAGGGTTTTTGACAGCATGAGCTCTGTAGGTAGACCCCAAGCTGCACTAGTCTCCGTCAGGAAGCTAGATAGGGTGAATGCATTTGAATTTGAGAAGGGTTGTGCTTCCTGTCTTGAATATTGTGGTACACTCCTTCCAGAAGTGGACACTTCTTTGTCTAGTCATGTTGGATAAATCCTGCAGAGTTTCCAACCTTCTCTTCTTGTACAAAAGCTAGAAATAATCCTGAAAAAATCCAGGTCCCTTTCAGTTGAGCTTCAGACCTAGGCATGAGATTGAAACTGAACTGGTCACTTTTATGAATGATCTTGATTAAGACTTGAATAAAAGAGTACAGTCCTACTGAATTTCTCAGCTGGGTTTGATACTATTGACTATGGTATTTTTTGGACTTTCAGTATTAGTTGGAAAGGGGCACCACTGTGCAGGGACTTGGAGCAACTTAGTGGACATTTCCAGTCATTGGTAATGAGGAAGAGAAGTGAGCAATCAAATTCTTGTCAATCCTCTATAGATGGTAACAAAACTTGATTCTTTCTCCAAAGTTCATAACATCTACATGAAACTACTGGGTGAAGATACAGGTAGTCCTCACTTACTGATCACAACTGGCAACTCCATCCCTAAGTGATGCAGTCATAAAACAAAACATAACTGAATCCAATTAACATCACTTCTTGCTGCAGTTGTGAAGCAAATCACCTGCAGTCCTTAAGTGTGATGTCACATGACCATAACTTGCAACTTCCTGCATGCTTCCCCATTGACTCTGTTTATTGGAAGCTGACTTTGAGGGTTGCAAATGGTGATCCTGTGACCACAGGAGACCGTGACTATTCTAAATGCACACTGATTGCCAAGCACCCAAACTGCAATCAAGTGACCATGGGGATGCAGCAACAGCTGCAGGTTTGAAGTTATAAATCTCCTTTTTCAGCAGTCGGTAAGCAAAGACTATGCTATTTAGATGAGATATCATTTTATTAGACAGGGGAACCAGTGGAAACAGTAGAATGGAGCAAAACAGACTGAAATTGAATGTTGAAAAGACGGAGTTGCTATTTTTTTTAATCCCATTTATATCCCGCCCTTCTCCAAAGACTCAGGGCGGCTTACAATCTAAGCACAAATCAATGTGCTTAGCAATAGCCTTCATTCTATGTATATGCCTGCTAATTAGGGCTTTCGCCCCCCCCCCCAGCGGCATTATTACAAAGTCAGCTTATTGCCCCCAACAATCTGGGTCCTCATTTTACCTACCTCGGAAGGATGGAAGGCTGAGTCAACCTTGAGCCTGGTGGGATGCAAATCTGCACTAATTGCAGGCAGCTGGAGTTACTTTGACTAGAACAGAGGTCCCCAACCGGTACCGGGCCGCAGCATGCCAGCAACTGGTCCACACAAACAAGCAAAGCCCCATCCATGGGATGCAGGCAGCACACAAAACCATGCACTCTCTTGTCCGTGGAAAAATCTTTCTCCACGGAACCGGTCCCTGGTGCTCAAAAGGTTGGAGACCTCTGGTTTAGAAGCCATTGTGATTGAGAGAGGCCTAAACTGAATTTAAACCTAGTTTGAATTGCTCTAGCATAATTTCATTTCATAGTCTAAAATCCACTAGGTATGAAAGAAAGTGCACAGAATGCAAAGATTATCATCACATACCTTCAAATATTTTTACTCACCTTATGACAATAATGAACTGCTGAAACAATTTGCCGGAAGAAGTGTCTTGTCTCTCTTTCATTTAGCCTTCGCCTCTCACTGATGTAATCATACAATTCCCCTTTACTTGCATATTCCATGATGATCACTATTTTATCTTTGTTCTCAAATACTGAGATAAAACCAAACCAAACACTTTTATTTCAGTATATTGATGAATTAAATACAAAATACTTATATACTGTTATAAGCAATCACAGCTAGCAACTTCCAAAGTACAGATGCACTAATTACTCAGTTTCGTCAAAAACAATTTCATGCATATTATATTTCTTAATTTATCTTTTTTGCAGTTTAGACACAGAATTAGGCATATTTTAAAATTTTTAATTACTTTTAAAGTTTATATTATTTTGAATTTTTTTCCACAAAATACAATTCTAAGAATATATCCTATTGAAATAGGTATTTCAAGTAGAATTTTGTCATAGAATAGATACCTTATAAACACCAGGTACCTTATAAACAGATACATTTTTGAACCATATTGAACCAGAGGATCTAACCAAACAATTTGGTTGAACCAAAGGATTTAAAATACTGCAAATTAATTCCAATCTGCCTACTAATCAACAAATAGTGTTAAAATGCAAATAAAAATAAAAATGCAGTAACATCATTTTTCCTTAATGTTTCCCTTGGTCACAGGTCTGCAACCCGCGGCTCCGGAGCCGCATGCGGCTCTTTTAGCCGTCTCCTACGGCTCCCAGTCCTCTGCCATGTGCAGTCCAAAAAAAAAAGTGGGACTAAAGAAGTTCAACCAATCAATTCAAATATGCAGGGTAGGTGCATATCTCTCCTTGGCTCCACTCTTCAGTCAAACACATGTATGCGCATGTGCACACATTTTTTTGTGGCTCCCAGTTTTTCCTTTTGTGAGGGAACCAGTTCCGAGTGGCTCTTTCACTGTTTCAGGTTGCTGACCCCTGCCCTAGGTTCTTCTAGTAACTTTATAAAAATTGCTGCAATTGTATTATTTTCTCACTTTGAAAAATATAAACAGACAATTTGAAGATTTGTTTTTAATTAGGAAAGAACAAGCAAAAAATGAGAGGTATATTGTGAATAGGGGAAAATGTTTAATAAATAATTTTGATCACCACAGGCAACCAATTAAGTAATTTATATGGACTACAGAATTTCCTTCAGGAATATAATAAACTATCAATATAATATTTAATACATTTCCTTCCTTGCCTAATAAAAATATGAATTTCCCATTCGGAGCACAAATGAAGTCTGAAACTAAAATTACATCTTTTCCTTGGTCATGCTGTCATTAACAACGAATGGATTACTACAAGCATCAACATGTAATATGAAACCTACACTGTTAGTTGATCCTTTTTTGAAAAGGAGTAAATATGTAAAATGTAAAATAACGTGTGCTGTGGATAAACTATAAATCATTTATACAAAAATAATTAGAGTAATTTTTCATAAAGGAAGCACAATATCCAGTGAACCCACATCTGGCTGTCATAGGAGGCTGCAAAATAAGAAAAACATGCTCCAGTGCTTTACACACTCTGCTTGCCTTGTCAGTCTTCAAGAACCAGGTTTTCACTATGGAATAAATGTGTATTCCTGTGTCAAGGAAAATGAGTATGCTAAAATTAAATGTGTGGATGTTCAGGGCTAATGAAATCTTAGCTTTGGGGTTATGTGCCACAGTTCCTGGCATCTTCAGAGGCAAGGTGGTCTGTATGGTGCATAATCCCAAAGCTCTATGAGGATTATGCAGCACAAAGACCACCTTGCCTCTGAAGATACCAGCCAGAGTTGCCTGTGAAATGACAGGAAACAGGTGTCTGAAGCTCAACATTGCTCAATAGATACTGTCTATGAAGGGCCACACCAATATATTGAGTAGAGTTTCATTATCACACGTAGTGACGGCCATGCAGGTTATTTTAAAAGAGATGGAAGTAGGTATAAATCTTAGGAAGGCTGTTTGCTAAATCCAGAATTAAGGGAAGCCTAGCTTTCATATCAGCTGCTACTGAGCAAGAGTGAAGAGCATCTATCATGCTGCCTCCATGTTTATGGCAGAACCATCCTGTACTTACTAAGATCACATTAAAATTCTCTGGATCTTGACTGGTAACAGCTTTCCAAGATTCCTAGTAGATACCAGGTCTTAGTAAAATAAAAGTATCAAATGCTAATTGCTCATAAGAGAACCTGGAAAAACTATCTCTCTGGATAGATCCATGCAAGCTTTTTAAATAAACACTTTCATCATGTAAACATTTATGCCGTCAATTTCTGAGATATTGATGTTTAAGTGATCATCTTGTAATACACTGTATTTTGTAACACTGCTAAGTGCAGTGTTTAGCTGTAATATTATTACAAATAAAAATGAATTAAATATGTATTATTCCCTATTAAACTTCAAGCTGCATATAGTGTTAATTATACTATAACCAATTCTGGTATAACTATTTGGAATGCTTGGCTCACTGTGTTTTTGCTCCATTTGATTTATGACCTGTCATCATAATGCAGATTATTCTAAATCTGGAAAAGCTTCTATGTAGGCTCTGTGCTGTTGCTACCACCAACTAATTCACAGAATTTGTTTTAAAGAGGAATGTCTGCTTCCAGATATGAGATATTGTAGAGATAGGGATCAGTAATTAGGATACAAAACAGATTATTTAAAATAGGTGTTGGGAATCTGTTCACCAGAAAGGTTCATTTGTTCCTTTTCGTACAGGAATTGGTCAAACAAAAACCTTTTTTATAATATTATTTGAAATGGCATTAGTCATGCTTTTTTATTTATTTATTTATTTTAATCCCATTTATATCCCGCCCTTCTCCGAAGACTCAGGGCGGCTTACAATCTAAGCACAAATCAAATGTGCTTAGCAATCTCTGGCGGGAGCGGGATGGGGTAGCATCTTTGCTGTATTTGATCTCTCTGCAGCCTTCAATACCATCAACCATGGTATCTTTCTGGGGGGGCTTTGGGGTTGGGAATGGTGGGTACTACGTTGTTCTGGTTCATTTCAGTATTGATAGGAAGTGAGAGGTCTGGCCCTCATCCATGGGGTTCTGCAGGTTTAGGGGGGGAGGGGGTGTATGATGGCTCAGCAGTTATGACACCGAGCTTGTCAGACAGAAAGTTGACAGTGCGAGTTCAAGACCCAAGCACTGCACAATGGGGTGAGCTCCCATTACTCGCCCCAGCTCCTGTCAACCTAGCAATTCGAAAGCATAGAAATGCAAGCAGATAAATAGGTACTGCTTTTGCAGGAAGGTTACTGCATTCCATATTTTCATACTGGCCACATAATGACGGATACATCTTTCAGACAACACAGGCTCCCTTGGCTGAAAATTGGAGATGAGCACTGCCCCCTTAAGTTAGTCCCACTGGTCAGGGGAAACCTTTAAACTCTAAGCAGGGCTCAGTACATTCTCTGCTTGCCTCCCTTCCCTAAGGAGGTCCATCTAATGGGACCAAGAAGAAGGGTCTTCTCTGTAATGACTATCTCCCTGTGGAACATCACTGCTGCAGAGATAAGATTGACCTACACTCTGACACTTTTTCAAGGCCCTGAACACATGGTTCTGCCTACAGACTTGGGGACCCTAGAATGATATGGAGCCCATCAAGTGACTGGTCTGATTGTCGTCGCCAGGGATATTGGGAGTCATAAGGCTTTATACCGGGATCTTATCCTTATAAGCCACCCAGAGTCACCAAGAGTGAGTTGGATAGCCATATGCATTTTCTAAATGAATGAATGAACAAACAAACATAAATTCCCTGATATAAGAAACAATAACTAAGCAACAAAGTTGTGTTTTTGAAGGATTTGAATAGGACTTATATAATATTATATAATATAATAAGAATTGAGGGACGCGGTGGCTCAGTGGGTTAGGACGCTGAGCTTGTTGATCAGAAGGTCGGCAGTTTGGCGGGTCGAATCCCGAGTGCCGCGTAACAGAGTGAGCGCCTGTTACTCGTCCCAGCTTCTGCCCACCTAGCACTTCGAAAGCACGTAAAAATGCAAGTAGAAAAATAGGGACCATTACGGTGGGAAGGTAACAGCGTTCTGTGCACCTTTGGCGTCTAGTCATGCCGGCCACATGACCACGGAGACATCCTCGGACAAGCGCTGGCTCTTTGGCTTTGAAACGGAGATGAGCACCAGCCCCTAGAGTCGGAAACGAGTAGCACGCATGTGCGGGGGAACCTTTACCTTTACCTTTAGCATGGAAAAACTAGAAAGAGGTCCTACTTGGGTTGGGATTCTGTTTGAGAAATGATGAATTTTGTGGTTATATAGGATTCTTTGGCTCTGATTCTTGATTATTGACTAACATTTCAGTCTTGACAGGTCATGTTAATCATCTTGTTTCAATGTTCAAATGTTTTCCATCTTCACCTGCCCCCTCTCCACCCACATCCTTTCCAAAAAGAAAGTTTCATTAAATAAGAATCCTGTTACGTAAGTAAATAATTTACTCTAAAATAGAACTTGGATTTTTTGATGCAGGCCTGGAAGAATTTACAGGTTGGCTAAATATTTCCTACATTTACCTGTTCAGATATTACCTCATTGCTATTTATCCAGCAAATGGAATTTCACTTTATCCCTACAGAAGTCATGTTGGGGGTGGGGGGAGAGCCAGTTTGATCTAGTGGTTAAGGCACCAGGCTAGAAAAAGAGAGAGCATGAGTTCAAATCTTGCCTTAGCCATGAATGCTGGCTGGGTGATTTTGGGCTAATAACTCTTTATCTCAGCCCAACTCACAGGATTGTTGTTGGTGAGGAAAATAGGAGGAGGAAGAAAGTGTGTTGGATATGCTCACTGCCTTGAGTTATTTGTAAAAATAATAAAAGTAAAAATAAATAAACACTGCAGGAAAAACCTAGAATGTGATACAGGTGTCCTCGACTTACAACCACATCTGGGATCAGAATTTCTGCTGCTAAGCAAGGCAATTGTTAAGTGAATCTCACAGTTATTAAGCAAATCCAGCTCCCCCCATGGACTGCTTGCCAGAAATTGTTTGAGAAAGTTGTAAATGGCAATCACCTGACCCCAGGATGATGCAACCATCACGAATACATGCCAGTTGCCAAATTGAGATCACGACTGTGTGAATGCTGCAATGGTCATAATGTGAGAACTGGTCATAAATCACTTTTTTCTATTATATTATAACTCTGAACAGTTGCTAAAGGAATGTTTGTAAGTTGAGGACTACCTACACTAAAATTCAATAGGATGTGTACATGTGCTTTTTTCAGTTCCATAAACTATTCCAGAAGGTCTTTATGTTATTAGTCTAAAGTGTTTATGTTCAAACACCAAATATATTTACTTCCGCCCTTAGACTCTAAGAAGAAATTTGTTTATTTGATATCTTTGTCTCTGCATTATTTTTTAATTCCTTGTTTCTGAACAGCTAATTGAAAACACATATTTTGGCTTTGGATTTTACTAAAAAATAAGGAATGTAAAACCAGGAAAGAATTTAATTCTCTTTACCAAAGATATGTCTCAGTCAAAGTACATTTTGTAACATAGTGTTTCTCAGCCCATTATTCTAGTATTCATAATAATTCCTGAATGTAATTTGTCTAACTATATTTAGAATACTGAAATGATGAGCTCAGCTTCTATTTAGAGCTATAAAACCTTGCTAGCACAAAGACTTCCCTCTACTTCTGCTTATTCAAAGTTTTTGAATTCTTTGCATCCAGTGAGGCATCATATTCCTCTTTAAAACATACTTGATAATTAAAAGGAAAACTGAGACTTCATTATTAAGCCAACATGTTTTTAAAGCGAAAAAGGTACATTGGTATATGCACAGTGACATATCTTAACAAAATGGAATTTGAATAGACATGGACCACTTTACCTAATTCTTACATGGTTTGTAGATTTTTTTATATGTGTTATTTTATAACTAAGATGGGAATTTATTTTTCTATTTTGGAATAGAAAACTGCAGATGCTTTTTCCCCCCCAAAAAACAGACATCTACCTTGAAAGTTGATTGCTTTTTGTTTACATGTAACCTCAGGATAAGAATTTTGGTTTGTTATTTTAAGAGAGGCAGTCAATCGCCTCGCACTGGACATCTAAATTCTCCTCATGCCTTTGCTCTATATCAGAACAATCTCCTAAATTAGGTTCAGTGTGTTGACATTCCTTCCATCTGGTGTCTTTCCATAAGGAGGTGTTTTTATTACACCCCCCCCCCAAAATAGCAATAGACAGAAGTATCTTTGCAATGATACAAAGTGCTCCTATATTAAAGGACAGTCAAATCAGAACAGTAAGTAAACTTAATTTCAGAGACACATACTGGCATAACTTTTTCACTGACCAAAAGCTAAAATTCATTCAAGTAAAAAAAAAGTCTTTTTTCTAACATATATTTAAAAGTTTGGAAAAATATTATCTAAAAGCTATTACACTTTATCTGTTCAATACAATTAACGTTGCTAGAATGTTACTTTACTAGTGCTCAAACATGCTTTAAATTATTACATCAATACAAATATGTATCCCCCAAATCTCAATTTAATTAGATACCATTCAAGTCATCATTGTCATCATTATAATCATCATCTGTTAAATATAATATTATAAAACATTTGTCAATAGCACTGCTCATTAACCACTGAAGGCTGAGAGATTTATTTTTGCAACAGTATTTTATGCCAGTTTCTTGGAAGCTTTTAAAAGTGTTGTCTGTGAAGATTTAATTCTATTCTATTGAATTTGGGGTTAATTGAGCAGCAATGTTGTTATTCTAGGGCTCACGTGACCAGAAAGAATTTTCTATTGTTTTCTTTGTGAATTGACTAGATACAGAACACTGAAAACAATACCAATAAATACAAAATAAATAACATTTGGAAATATTTTGTTGATGCCCAAAATCCTAACAACCCCCCCACACACACACTAAGACTTAGATTTCAATCAGTTCTACAGTTTCATACCTAAACTCAGGCATATTTATGTCTCTTTCAAAAAGAAGTTAAACATTTCGTAAGTGTATCTTTTCCAAAATCAAGATGCCATACTTAGTAACTATAATTATATTTAACAATTAAACATTTATCAGCTTTTTAATATAATCATCACTGGTAACATTATTTCTTCTTTTTAGAGGTCCTTATGCTACCTTTGATAAGATCTTACCATAGTAAAATATGTATGAGAATCAGCTAATGTTGGCATTCGTATGCATACCATAATAGCTTAGTTCTTTCAGCAAAGTCATTCCTACAGCATGACTTCTAAAAAAGAGAGTACAATGCTTGCCTAATTTCCTACACCAGTATTTCCCAGAAAAAATATTGTAATATTTTATTATTTATACCACAATTTTATAAGCAACTTTTCCTCTAGGGGTTCCCCAATGAACACATAACAAGTTTTCAGATTTTCATGCAAATTATTTTGCCATCATAACAAACTTCCATAAAATATATCAGGACATTAGATATGATGCTTTTTCTACCTACTACTAGGTTATAAAAATTCCTAAGGTAAAGGAATTGAATGAAGATGTGAATGAGCCCAGATCTGAGAAACCCAAAGCTGGCCCCCATTGGCTTACTCTGTATGATATAAATTATGCTAACTTTAGAAAATATGGCAAATTGCCAATTTTGTTTAATGATGATAGTCTGGATTTCTTTGAATAAGCAGCTTTAGGTGTTAAATTATACTGCAAGGATGTCAAGTACTGTGGAGCATGTGATTTTAAGATTAGATTCGCGTGCGCGTGCACACACACACACACACACACATACATACACAAATACACACACACAAATCTTGGGTGTTACTATGTTTAAACAATAGAAATAGAAGTGCCAAAAGTTGAACTAAAAGGAACTGAATTAGTTAATAGCTAAATACTACTTTTTAAAGTAACTAAACTAAATGGCCAACATACCACATTCATAGAATTCACAGAGGTGATTTTTCCTGTTTTATCTAATGAAGATTTTTGTATGAAGAATATCAATGAATAGGCACTAAAAACATTTAAGATGAAATCTGAGATGTGCTATTTTGAAAAAAAAATCCAGAATGAAGTACTTGGAATGAAATTCTACACATAGTAACATGTTCAGATTTTATTGGTGTATGTAATCTATACATTCTGTTCAGAAAGCAACTTTTCCAGTTTTTTTAACAGTTAACTTAGTTATATATCAGATCCGCTATGAAAACGTATTCAATTAATTTATTGTTCAACTTTTTCCATCACAATTTGAACACAATATCTATCAAAGATCTCCATAATTAGACATTATTTAGGAGTACTGCTTTGGATTTCTTGCTGTTAATTAAACTGGTCTGCCTTGTTTTCTCAGTGAGTCTAAAAGAAGGATGCAACTGCTTTAAAGCATGACATTCTCAAAATGTCTACTATTGTGGTCACTAAATAAATATTGATAAAATGTGGGAAATTAAACTCTTCCTTACATTCTGTGTTAAGGACAGAGGATTTATGATTGCATTGGTGTACACTTTCACATCCATTCTGTTTTTAAAGGCTTTTAAACTAACACTACCACCCCAATCCAAAATCAAATATTCATCACTTGAATTATTTTATTACATTCCAAAATAACAGCTTGTAGCACACATTTGGTGATCAGTAATATTTCTCAATAGAAACTTCTGAATAGTAAGGAGGTGAAGTTAATGCATCACCAGCACAATTAAATCCCATGCTTAGATATATATTATCATATTTATTACATTTCTGGGAGAGAGGTTAGCAGTATCTAAGATCACAGTTCACAGTGGGCACTATCTAACAAAATGAAATTCAATGGTGAAAAAAGTAAGGTTCTACATTTAGGCAAGAAAAACCAAATGAACAGGTACAGTATAGGTGGTACTTTGCTCAATAGTAGTAACTGTGAGAGGGATCTCGGAGTCCTAGTGCAGGGCTTTTCAACCAGAGGTACGGGTACCACCTGTGGTACATTGGCACCTGGCAGGTGGTACACGACCATCCTAGAAAAGTAGCAGGGGAGGGGAATGAGCTGAACCGGTGGCAGCACCGCACAAGCCTGAGCGAGAGATGGCTGGACCTGTAGGTCTGTCAGGGCTCAGCGGAAGCGCCAGGATCAGCACCAGGCTCCAGCTGGAGCTCGGCACTGATCCCGGTGCTTCTGCTGAGCCCAGAAGAAGCGCAGATCAGCTGGAATGTTGCAGCATCTCCAGGGCCTTGTGATTTACATTAAGATGCTTGGCAACTGATTCATATTTATGAAGGTCACAGCGTCCCAGGGTCATGTGAAATGACCAAAATCTGCTGCAACCACCCAGCAGAGGGGGGGGATTAAAAACCAAACACCCCCACCCAACCCCACCCCTGCTGCCAATCCTCAACAGAAATGCTCACAACAATGAAAACCTCCGACAGAAGGAAGAGCACCTCTGGATGGGCAGGCAGGTGTCTTGCTCGGCTGTGGCTTGTGGGGCACTTTTTTCAGTGGCATTGTAACTTTGAACAGTCATTAAGTGAACTGTTGTAAGTCGAGGACTACCTGTACTTCATCACTTTTTCCTTTCTTTTTTTATTTGGTCATCAAGTTTTTGACACCTTGCTAGGCGACTGGTGGTACTCAAATGTTGCCATATCCTAAAAGGGGTAAAATGGGTGAAAAGGTTGAAAAGCCCTGTCCTAGTGGACAATCACTTAAATATGAGCCAGCAATGTGTTGCAGCTGCCAAAAAACCCAACACAGTTCTAGGCTGCATTAACAGAGGGATAGAATCAAGATCATGTGAAGTGTTAATACCACTTTACAACGCCTTGGTAAGGCCACACTTGGAATACTGCATCCAGTTTTGGCCACCACAATGTAAACAAGATGTTGAGACTCCAGAAAGAATACAGAGAAGATCAACAAAGATGATTAGGGGGTCATCTTTCAGTTACATTGGGTAACTGTACTCAATATTATTCAGATTTCTCAATATTTCTGCTTATAATTCTCCTTTCATGCTTCAACCAACCAGTTTTCAACAACTAATCCAATTTCATGAACCAGTTCTCAGAGTATGCAGAGGGGAGGAAGGGCTAAGGTGACAAGTAAGCTGTCACTGGGTGACTGACAGCAAATGCAGGCAGGCAGCACTAAAATGGTAACCTGGGCTCTAACCACCTGATTATGCTACAGTTTTACTACAGTTGTATTGAGGCAGTTAGTAGGGTCTCATGAACCTGCAGTATCTGCAATGGTCTACCTGGCTGACCTCCACAGACCAGCTTCAGCAACATTGCTTTGAATTGGCATATTTTTCATGATCTCATGAAGAATGAATAGCAGATGCTTCACTGACATAAGATGAAATGCATGTCTTCCAAATCGTTTTTGAAATATATGTAGCACTAAAATGTAAAGGGGCCTTAGGCAATATCCCACTGTAGCCACTGGGAGTCCCTGTTGATTAAAGAAATAGTTATCTCAATGTCTGAAGTTAATTTCAGTAAAGATTTTGCACTACAGGAAGTGTCTTCAAACCACATTTTAGGAAGTATACATTTCTGTCTACAATATAATTTAGAATACACTTTTTATTTTATTAATTATATTTATCAAATTTATTTGCCACCTATTTCGCAGTTCGAGGAGACTTTGGGTGGACTTTTCCCCTTTTTATATAAATGTAAGCTATATTGGAAAAAGAGTTTGTATTAAAGTTATTATCTTCATACTAAGCTTCATCAATATTATTGTTCCTCATGAGAAAGACTGAATGTGAGGTTCTTACAAATCATAATCATAATAGTAAAGTTGGAAGGGACCTTGGAGGTCATCTAGTTCAACCCCCTGCTCAGGCAGGAAACCCTATATCATTTCAGACAAATGGCTGTCCAGTCTCTTCTTAAAAACTTCCAGTGTTGGAACATTCACAGCTTCTGGAGGCAGGTTGTTCCACTGGTTAATTGTTCTAACTGTCAGGAAGTTTCTCCTTAGTTCTAGGTTGCTTCTCTCCTTGATTAGTTTCCATCTATTGCTTCTTGTCCTGCCTTTGGACGCTTTGGAGAATAGCTTGACTCCCTCTTCCTTGTGTCAGCCCCTGAGATATTGGAACACTGTTATCGTCTCACCCCTAGTCCTTATCTTCATTAAACTAGACATACCCAATTCCAGCAGCCGTTCCTTATATGTTTTAGCCTCCAAACCTCTAATCATCTTTGTTGCTCTTCTCTGTACTCTTTCTAGAGTCTCAACATCTTTTTTACATCATGGTGACCAAAACTGGATGCAGTATTCCAAGTGTGGCCTTACCAAGGCATTGTAAAGTGGTATTAATACTTCACGTGATCTTGATTCTATCCCTCTGTTAATGCAGCCTGGTGTCGTCTGCAAATTTGATGATTTTCCCATCTATCTCCTCGTGCAAATCGTTGATGAAGATGTTGAAGAGCACTGGGCCCAGAACAGAGCCCTGGGGCACCCCACTAGAGACCTCCCTCCATGTAGATGCGGTGTATAGTACAGCCGGTCAGCCAGCTACGAATCCATCTGGTGGTGATGCTGTCTAACCCACATTTTTCTATCGATAAGATAGAGTAGTAGTTTGTGATCTACTTTATCAATGCCTTACTGAAGTCCAAGTACATTATATCCACAGCATTCCTCTGATCCACTAATTTTACCATTCCCTCAATGATGAGACCCTTAATGAGTCTTCTCTCCTACTAGTAACTGGATGGGCAGACTCAGCCAGGAGCAGATGACATGAAATGTGCTAATTATGATTTTGAATTGCACCAGAATCAGACTCCCATATTAGTGATGCTTCATGGACAAATATGGGGACATCTATTACTACATGGGCCACTGCATGGTGCACTAGCTGAAATCTTTGATGGTGTTCAAGGACAGACATATATAAAGCAAAATACAATAGTTTAGTTACAAAGTAAGAAGAAGCCGAATGACCATGTACTGTGCCTCCTCATCGAGAAAGTGCCACAGTTGTTGCAATATGTGCCAAGGAAGGGCCTCTTGGCCACAGATTCTACCTTCTACTCAAGCAGGACTTCTAAACTGCAAACTCTGTCCAAGAGAGAACAACACTGCTATCATGTCACCCCTCGCCCTTCTCTTCATTCAACTATACAATCTATAGATTATTTTTTCTTCAAATTCTAAAAGTATACGAGTATTGCCAGATGGGTTACTTTTCTACTTTTTTATTCCATAGCATGATGGTTCTGTTCATCCAGTTATTGAATACAGGATTTAGGGAAGGGAAGGGAAAGTTAAAAAAAAGTAAGGGCTTTTCTTTTTAAGTTGAAATGTATGCCATGATAATCAAAACACTTCTGGAGAAGCCAGCTTAATCCATCCAATCCTTAAAAATTACTTAAAAGTACTTTCCTTCCAGCCGCCGTCAAAAGGCTGTCAATTATAATCCTGCGGAGAAGATGGAATTTCTTCTGATTATGAATGGTGAGTCTGCTTCTTACCAATAATACAAGATATACATTTGTTTTAATCAAGTTCCAAAAAGAATTCTGAAACAAGAAATCCTTTTTATATACATGTGGATTTGGCTACAAGTGAAAATGGCTAGTTTGTCTTGATGCTAAGTTGATAAATACAGAAGTGAATCACCTTTAACCACACAAGGTTAAAAGATTCAAAAACATGGATTCTGTTTAAAGAAAGTACATGTTTGGAATCCTGATATTAAAGGTCTTCCAGCTCATACTAAGGAGACTCAATGCATTCATTAGCCAGTAGTCTTCATTTTTTCCAGATGCAGAACCTTCAACTCCAATATAGGTTTTATTATTTGAGGCAGGAGGGGGCGGCTTTGCCAGATGTTAGTTTTCCCTCTCCCTTATTTCTTATTTCTTTCTCTTTTTTCTACTTTCTTTTTCTCACTCATCTTTATTCATCATTCATATATTTAGTGTTTTACAGAAGAAAAAAGGGCACTTGATTATTTAAATTATTTTAATGATTAATATTTTTATTTATTACATTATTTCTGTAGCACCACCTTATAGAAAATCTGAAAGTACTTTACAATAACCATTCAATGATATATACGACAATATTTCCTGTCATAAATTTTGATTTTCTAATTGATTGATTTCTTTTTAAAAGAATTTTAAAGAAGATAATCCAATATGAGACTTGAAGGTTATTTAGAAAATGTGACACTATTGTAAGACACATTCTCTGTGTAAGCAGTATATTACTACAGTATACTGGAATTGTTAATGGATGGACTTTCTTACAAATGTTTCTTTGTTTTCACTTATCTTTATGTCTATAGACAGCCCTCAGAAACATAGTTTCAAGTTTGTATCAGAAAGGGCCATTATGTAATGTAATTATTTTAATGAATAGTATTAAACAAGATACAGATTTGCACTAAATTCAATTTTGAGAGATTATTTGCTCCATTTGTTTTCCTCATGCTGACCCAGCAATCTTCCCTTTCTCTGTTTTAAGGCCTGTTAAAAATTTACTTAAATAAAAAAGTCATCTCTTCAAACAAAAATCCTTTTAAATATTTCAGTATATGATTCAAGCAATTAGAATTGGACTTCCATTAATCATATGAGTTTTAAATAATTCAATTGATAGATCAGCAACTAAAGTTCTAACAGTAGATTAAAATACAATTCCTTCCCCAAATTTCCAGTGGGAATAAGATAACAAGAAACACCTCTCTGGAGTCCCCAAAATATACCAGCTTTCTTTTTTTTATTTTTTTATTTTAATTCCATTTATATCCCGCCCTTCTCCGAAGACTCAGGGCGGCTTACAAGCAAAATTCCATTTTGGATTAAGGAGATATTTAAAAGAAATGTAAATATCACCTTAGCCAAATAGAGACAAGGGATAAGGGTGGGGGGAATCAAGATTGGTTTATCTCAATTCTACTAAGTAAAAGAAGAAACAGAGAATCTTTACCAGGCCTTCAGGATTTTGCATTATATCCTATATAACAATAAAGTAGAGTTCCAATGGTACATGTGATATCTGTTTCCTGACCTGTCCTACCTTAAAAGGGTGACAAAAAACTCAGGTGGAGGTTGCCTTCCTATGGAATAAGGGGCAGTCTGAAGGCAACGTTATCTGTTCCTGCACTCCCAAAATGAAATATGAACTGTTCCTCTGCAAGCGGTCCTAACTCAATGAGAATGAGTCAAAAGGAAGCATTGCAAAACATATCATTTTTCTCTTCTTTGCACTACCCTGGATAACAAGAAAATTAAAAGATCCTCCCCAGTTTGGAGTTAAGCTAAAATAAATGTCATTTTTCTATTTTACATTTTGACTTTGCAATGATTAACAGCATTTGCTTATACTAACAATCTGAAATTAAAATACTGTACTAGAGAGGTGAGGCCATGAACCATGGCTTCCAACAACTTGTAGCCCATGCAGTGTGTGACCTCTTATACTATTGGCATTCTGGTTCTTTGGGAAGCCTGGCAGACCAAACTTTGGGTATTAAGCATGTTATTTTGGCTGGAACACTCTCTAACCATCTTACTTCACAAATCAGTTAGACATACAGCCCAATATAAATCAAGAACTCAAAACTACTCTTCAAATTAGTGAGTCATGAACATGCCTCTATCCTTAATTGCTTTAATATCTGTGAATATAAAGGTAAGATGTACACTTATAATTACAATCAATATCTGCCTTTGCAACTAAGAATCAGATGCACATCTATTTATTTGTTTTGGTTGTGTGCCACCCAACTCCAAACACCTCTGGGTAGTTCACAATACACTAAACTTTATGATACAAAACAAGAACCAAAAAAACTCAAATCAGAGCAGAAAAAAAGAAAAAGAACAAGATGGTGTATCTGTAAAACATCCCATCTAACATTCAACAGAGGGGGCTCCAGGCACTAAAGCCCATGGCCTAGGACAGGGGTCGGCAACCTCGGCTCTTTTATGACTCGTGGACTTCAACTCCCAGAATTCCTGAGCCAGCATAGCTGGCTCAGGAATTCTGGGAGTTGAAGTCCACGAGTCATAAAAGAGCCGAGGTTGCCGACCCCTGGCCTAGGAGAACAGTCAGCTCTTTATGGCCTTTCTTTATTTGGACTACAGCATGATCATCAAAGTATTTAAGCCACATGTTACCAATGTAGGCCCTATGGCACATATGGCTTATTTAAATGACATAATCAGATGTCAAAACAATAAAAATCATTAAATGACTGAAAATTTGCAAGAGTGAAAAACTAAATGAGAGTTTGGTATTCCTATCAAAGTTGTCTAACCAGGAATGTGCCAGTTACAAATGTAGTAAGCAACCACCTACAGCATCTTTGCCCAGGTTACAAGATGGAACCACTAGTTTAAATTAAATAAACTGGAAGCAGCTAGGTGGGCTTTTCAAGATTGGACTTAAAAATTTGCTTTATGTTTTATATTGGTTTATAATTCCTTATAATAGCACAAGTGTGAATGACATGGACAGTAGCTTAGGAAAAAAATGCTTGCCAAAAGAACACATTTTAATAAATGCTTTATCTAAAGTAATGGACACTACTAGGCAGATATGAAAACAAAAAGACTCAGCAAAGCATCTGGAGAGAATTACGTAATACAGTATACTATTGTAAGAGACTACTTTCTAAATCTCATCTGCTAAATAGATGTCTGTAGAACCAAGATCAATTTAGAAGGTCCATATGGGTTTGTTCCAACCAGCTACTCTGGGATGATAATATTTATACTATTGTCATAACAGCTGAAAGTTTGATCCAAACTGGACTCAGATTAAAAGTATTTTAAATAAAATCTTTCCTCATCTATGGCCTTCATTTATTTTTTCCTACGTCTGCAGAATTCTTTGCTCTACAGATTCTTAGTTCTGAGAACCATCCAAATTCATTCAGCCTGAAGCAAAGACACAATACTACTGGATTTTCCTACACATATGTAGAGTGTAGAAGTGACTGCACACCTGTCTATATGGTTTCTATGGTGGTGACATTGTAGTTACATGGCTTTGATACACTGATGGAAATGGAGACGAATTCTTTTTTCAAGCATGAATGTGGAAGGAAAGTGTTACTTGAATATACAGTATGCATAGTGACATCTAGATTTGGTTGTAGTTTCTTGGCCTGACATTCCTTGAGAAATTAGTGTCCAAAGATATAAATATTTTAACAAAGTGCCTCTATGTAAAATACCTGTGATGCTTCTTCCATACCTTAACATACCTTAACCATGTCATCCAAAGAGATACATTGGAAAAGTAGTTATTGCACAAAAGTCTGCTGTATTTAAACTGCTTTTAAGAAAACTTAAATGGTACTATAGATGATGTCACTAACCTTCATATATGGTGATGATATGAGGATGGTTAAGAGATGACATAATTTCAATCTCCCGTCTGATGTGAATCATATCTTGTTCATCCTTAATTTTGTCCTTACGGATGGATTTTATTGCAACCTACAAATTCAGGAAATTGATCATTACACTTAAAGTATATAAAAGTAATTATAAGGAGAGTTCAGAAAATAAATACAGATGGTTGATGCTGGTAAAACATGGAATGAGCAAAATAATTTTTTAAAATATATGCTGACATTTTTCACTATTGCATTATGCCAAATATCCACAGTAGAAAAGGCAATAATAGCAGACTTTTTTAGTTATTTATTTCTTTATGATTATATGCCCCAACCAGTAAAACACACTTATAAGATGCTTGGTTATTGTACTGATACCATGGTTTCTTGTGTTTCTTCAAGGCATATATGCATGTGAAAAAATAATAAAAAATCGAATGAAAGTTCAGTTAAATTGTGCAAATTTTCACTCCAAAATTAAATATTGGAAGTTTCCTGGTTAGGTTACAATTCTTTTTATTATTATTGTTGTTACTGTCTAATTTCATATAGAAACTACAGTATAACAATTTTTTAAAAACCTAAGACATGGAACACATGATATATTTCTATCAGCTGATTCCAGAAGAAGCTGATAAACTTTTACTTGCTATATTGCTCTCTGAATCCTGAAGTTCCATATCTCCCAAAGTACTTAGTAATCACTCAGTAATCATACCCTTCCTGCATCCTTCCTTAATCATCTGAGTAGACACCTTTCCAAAAAATCAAACAAACATGGGAACAGAGGAAACAATAGCCAATCCTTTATCATAATTGGGCAGTCATGGGAATAAGTATTACATGTCAGAGGCAAGAATTTAAAAGGCTACTAAGATCAAATTGGGCAAGATATGGACATATGAACCATCCATATTCAGAATGAATAAACCTCTGCCTCTATATACATATGTAATTTCCTTTAAAATACAAAATGCAAGTTTTCAAAACATAGATATGCAACAACTGAATCATTTTAATGCTTAGTATTTAGATTTTTATGATATAATTATTTGTCAATGCTTCCGTCTGCTTGATAATCAATATTATCTGGTTCAAAATATATGACTTTTCATTCCACAATATTATTGAATAATAGTCCTTTTTAAACATATATCATTAAGTCTTATCTTTAAGTTAAAATGTAGGAAACTTTCTATTAATTTCATTATGTAATCTTAGTTTTTACTATTAGCTACTAGAAGATAGAGGAAAGTACATAAAATGCTATCAAATGTAATTTAATATACTTTATTATTTTTAAAGGCGATTCTGCATGTTATTTCACAAACAATACACAATATTTTGTGAAAAACTATGGAGTTATTATTCACATCCTATGAAACAACAGTTTTGTTTAGAGACCATTTGGTTTACTATTTGATTTACTCAGGAATAGAACTGTATATTATTTTCAAAATAAGTAATTTATTTTATTTAGGTGGAGAATATGAACAAAATGCTTCTATCCTCTGGCTGCAAAGCCAAATTATTTTAGTTCTTGCCGCTGAACAGTAAAGTCCATCATCACATTTTTAAAAACAAGACTGCAAAGATTTTGTCCATAAAATCTCTGTTCTTCTAGAAAAAAAGGTAGTTATCATGTTCCCCTATGTCAGGGGTGTCAAACTCAATTTCATTGAGGGCCGCAACAGCATTGCGGTTGCCCTCAGGGGGCCGGGTGGGTATGGCCTGGGTGGGCGTGGCCAGCGCTACATCGTTCGCATCAAGGGTGCCTATGGGGGCCTGGGCAGGAGTGGGACAGATCTGAGGGTCTCTGGCAGAAGGAGGGTCTCTGGGCCGGGGCCAAGGCAGTGGGGGCCATTCCCTCACTGTTTCCATGATGGCTTCGCGGGCCACATGAAACCACTTTGCGGGCCGGATCCGGCCCCTAGGCCTTGTGTTTGACATGTCTGCCCTATGTAATACAGAACTTATTATATTTCTATATTCTTTTTATATCATGACTTTAATCTGAGGGATCAGCTCAACAGTCTTACTGTTAGTAAGGCTGAATGTAATTTTAAATATGTGTTTTAAAAAGAGAGAGAGGAGCAAATCCTTGAGCAATTCCTGAGGGACAGAGAGCAGCTTCAAGTGTTCAGAAAGGTCTGGTTTTTCTTTTTCTTTCATTCTATTCTGTGGGAGAGGCTGTGAATGTGCATATATGCTAAGCATGAAAAAAAGCATGTGGGTGGCTTTTGGATCCACACATGCATTCCTAAGGAAAAAAATTAATATAGACATTGATTTAAAAATATGTATAGCATAGAATAGTTCTGTATTTGGTTCTCAGAAAGAATGTTAAAAGGATGTTATTGTTAAACACAGAAAAGAATAAATTCTTCACCATTTTGGGTCAGTGAAGCAATCATACCACATAGGGAAGGGAATATCTCAGCCTACGTGACAAATAGGAGACGACAACATAGTACAAAGATCTAAGCCTGAAAAACAGAGTATAATTTTAGAATTGTATAAAACTTAATAAACGTTCCTTCCAATCGCCTTTTCTTTTAATTCAGATCTAAATCTCTCGAACAGTTGCTTTACAAGCAGTCCTTGACTTACAACCACTATTGGGACTGGCATTTCTGTCACTAAGTGATGCAATCATAAAGCAAGATGTCACATAGCTTACTGTACTTGCACCCTGCCTTGCAACTAGCAAAAAAAAAAATACACACACAGGGGGCTCATGCTGCGGGGTGGTGAGGGAGACTAGGACTGACCTGGGATAGCTGCAGCTTCCCAAGACATGGTCAGCTGCTCCAGAGCTGCACTGTTCTGGGGCTGCTTGAGAGCTTACCCTGCACCCTTCAGCATGAGCCCCCTGTGGCTTTTTCTTTTTCACACCATGAAGCCAGACCCAGCCTCACTCAAGCGCTCTTTCAAAAGGTCTGGGGGCTTTTTCCTTTATTTTTCTTTTTCACTATGCAAAGTCAGCCCCAGCCTGACCCAGGCTGGCATGTCTTGTCAGCAGCAGGAGCAAGAATACTGCGAAGATCAGCTGTGGGCGGGAGAGAACTGGGCAGCAGGGGACCAAAAGGGCACAGTTTTTTTTGGGGGGGGGGAAGAGAGAGAGATAGGCAGGCGAAGGCTGTTGCAGCACTTCTGCAGTCATAAAATTGGCCAGGCTGCCAAGTACCCAAAACTTTGATCATGTGACCATGGAGACACTACAATGGCCATAACTCTGGGCATTGGTCATAAATCTTTTTGTTTAGTACTGTCATAAATTTGAACAGTCGCTGAACAAATAGTCATAAGTCAAGAACTACCTGTACACTCTTTCTTCAGAAGCATACTTCAATATATTACAATGTTAAAGAGCTACTGTTCAATTTATAAAACATTAGAATTGCTCTAGTTATTAATATCAATCAAAATAAGTACAAATATGGCAATATAAGAAGCTATAATGTAAAAAGATTTTCCTTCCTGGTCTTTATTGTAGGCACTGATTGACAACTGCAAACCAGGTTGTCATGAGGAAGATGTCGCTAGCCTTCTTGGAGATGACGGGGATTGTAATTGGGACTTTCTGCATACAAAGCTGGAAGTCATCCAGCACTGGATAAATGTAAGTACCAACACTGAAGAGGAGATTTTTTTTCTCCTTTAAATGATTAACACAGTCTTTGGATGGGATCAATGGGAAAAAAAACATCCTTTGGATTGCTAAATATCAAGTCATTTAGATTTTTCAAAGGTAAGCACTACCTGGCTGAAATAAGCTTAGAAAAACAACTTATTGGCTACTGGTTTAAGAGACAGTGAAATGTGTTTCTCCCAAAATAGTGAAGTTTGAGAGAAATCTTCAAGGGCGGCACCATGTATAACCACACAAGATGTACAAGATTATAAGAGAATGGGGCAAATCCAAATGATGTTGTTCCATAATTCAATGAGAGTCAAAAATGGTATCTCAAAAATATTCTGTATTTTGAACATAAACTTTAGTAAAGCTTATCTTTCAAAGTTTCCTTTCTTTTTCTGTCCCTTTCTCTCAAGAGATGGCTTATTCATGGGTGGGCTTATAGATGAATATATATATATAACTATCTATCGGCTGTTTATATATATCCTAATAAAAACAAGGAGGAGCCTATTGTTGTAGGCCATTCCTCTTCCTCTCTTTGAACGTCTATTTTACTGTGAATTAAGACCTGAAAAACATGTCTGTTTCATTCTTAAGTACTGTATGTCAGATTACTAGAGAGAACAAAGTAGAATAATCCTGAATTTATCGCTTTTGGGGGGGGATCAGTATACATGATGGACAGATTCCTGAGCCGTGATAGTGCAGTGGTTAGAATGCAGGACTGCAGGCTAACTCACTGCTCACTCCAGGAGTTCAATTCTGAGCGGCTCAAGGTTGATTCAGCCTTTCCATCCTTCCCAGATCGGTAAAATGAGGATCCAGATTGTCGGGGGCAATATGCTGATCCTGTAAATTGCTTAGAGAGGGCTCTAAAACACTGTGAAGCGGTATACAAATCTAAGTGCTATTGCTATCTCTAGGAAATTTGGATTTATGTATTTTAATTTCTATGGTCAGCCATCTCAAAGACATGATACCAGGCAATTAACAATATGGGGAAAAATATAGAAACATAAAAAACAAGAAAAGAAAAAAAAAGCAATACATGTGAAAACAGTAACCGGGAGTGAAACAATCATAAATTAATGGAACGGATGGATATACTCAGCCGCACTTCCTGACCTCCTGGTCTGGTGATATAACCAAGTCTTTAAGACCTTATGTAAGGCCAAGAGGGAAGAGGTCAGTGTGATCTTTGGGCAAATCATATTTCAAAGAGTGAATGCCAGAAAAGAAAAGGCTTTTTTCCTCAGCCTCACTAGGTAGCATACTTTGGCAAATGGAATATACAGAATATACCTCTTCTGCTGGACCTAATGGGTCAGACAGACATAATGAGCTAGAGGCAGTCCCTCAAGCACACAGTTCCAAGCCATGAAAGGTTTAAAATTGCAGCCAGGATCATGAATTGAACCCAGAACCAAACTTGCAGCTTGCAGAGCAGTAACATGTGCTGATTGAGGAGTACACATAACTGTCCAAACCATTCTATACTAGCTATATCTTCTAGATGTTATTTAAAGACAGCTACATGTAGAGTGCATTGCAACAGTCCATTCAGGATGTGACTAAAGCACAAATGACTTGTGCAGAGCCTTGTGGTCTAGGAAAGGGAACTGGGACCCAACAGGAAACTGTGCACAGGCCCTCCAGGCCACAGGTGTGGCCTCTTCCTTGAATAGGAGCTGGGAGACCAGGATGACCCCCCCATGTTGCATACTGGCTCTGTCTGGGAAAGTGCAGCACCATCCACAACTAAAGATAGTTTATGGTCTTAGGAAGACAAACAAGGATACTTGATGAATTATCAGGTGAAGTTAATGAACACCAGCTAATAGAAGTATGGCTTCAGGTGTTTTGGATTTGCTATACTTTTCCTTTACAATTTACATATTTTATTTTTTTGCAATTATTTATCTTGATGCCATCTGCCTGTGAGGGCTAAAGATTCAAGAAAGAATACAGATAAACTGCAAAAGAGGAAATTTTAGAATTAAACTCTTTTATTACATTTTCCTTCCGAATAGCATCAAGAAGTAATTATGCATTATTTATGGATAAGAGATGGAAATACCTTAGACTTCATTTTCATTCTTTGCACACTGACTTTAAAATGATTTTATTGTGATGCTTTTAGAGAATTCATATAAATAATTAACAGTTTTGGTATAATATTTGATCTCAATATATCTATATAAAAAGTCTAAAAATTTAAGAAGCTTTGCAACTCATGTTACAGCTTGAAAAAAATACTTCTTTTAAGCATCACAAATCAAGTATCAATGCAATATGTTACTTTAATAAATTGATGTATTCTTTGTACAATAACCAAGATGCTTTTAAACTTATGTATTTATGGATGTATGTATTGTAATTTCATTTTGTCCATTCTTCTCACTGGAAGAAACATTATTTCAACAGGCAGATTAGAAGAATATAATTATTCTCTCAATGATGCACAGATTCAAAAAGAGACTGTGTAATTAAAATAAGTAATTATATCCTAAATGATTTATGCTACAGTTACGTAAGCCAAAGGGTGGAAGGCACATTTGCAACTCCCTTCCTACCCACATGTGATAACAGGATTTTTATGCGTACTTCCTGAACCCTACATGCTAAAGAATGATATCCCTTCATTGTTTCATACTTGCTGTACCTTACAGTGCAAATGCAGCTTGGCTTGTATCCAGCAAAAGTTTCTGGAAAAATTAAATTTTTGCACTTAGAAATAATAATACATCCTATTTTAATTAATTTAAAGTAAATCTGGTAGTGCAGACTTTTAAAAAATGATTTAAAGGAGTCTCCTAGGAAGCAACATTTAATGATGTTAATACTTACATACATGTCTGCGTGTGTGAGAGAGGCAAAAGGCGTTAGAAGTTCTGTAATGGAATCCTGAATTACTTTTCTTTCTTAGAGCAGTGATGATTATAGTATGTGGAATGTTTAGAAAAGATATACGGTAAGCGACACATACATCGGTGTCTAGTTAGCAGGAACAAGAATTTAATGCTGCTAACATATTTCCTAAATTTTGTACTCAAAAAAGAGGAAAAAAGATAATATGAAAGATAAAATTATTTGAAAACAGCAGATAACTTAAGCTCTTTGTAGTTATAGAATATCTATGATTATCAGAGCTTCGCACATTTTGTCATCCAAAATAACACATGGCAGGAAGGAGAGAGAAGCAGCCTGAAATGAAAGAAATCAGGAGGAACTCTCAAAATATCAAAGACATAATCCTTTTTTAGAAACCAAGCAGCAAAAATTCTTCCATAACAAGTGCCATGAGTAAAAAGGAATCCAGGTATCATTCAAAGCAAATTCACATCCCATCCAAAAAAAGGGTGGAGTAATTCTCAGAAAGTTCACAACTGGAATGAAAATGAAAACTGTTCCACAACTGTAAACATGGTCATAATTTTGACTTTAGCAATGTTGACCAATATTGAGTGCCAAATCCACAAAAAAATAAAAATAAAACTGCAGTTATATTTAGTTTGTATCAAAATTGCCAAACTATTATTTATTTTTGGTCTCCATTTTCACTTGGCCAAATGCAACCTTCAGACTTAGATTCTGTTATGTGTAGTTACTATACATACAGGCATTTAATGATACAAAAACCAATTGCTGGCATTTCTTACAAATGACAGACTACTTCCAAAACCTGACCATGTGTTCATAATAAACTAAATCAGTGGTAAAAAAATTGCTTCCTGTCCTTACTATGCTCTGCAAGTCCTTTTGATCCATCCTGTGCAGGACTAGACAAAAGTGTCTCCTTTTTTCTGAATACCTATCTTAATTTTAATCTTTTATCTGATTGGTGCAATCTTTTTTTTTGCTTCCTATGCATATGAAAAGGGAATGGTTTTTTTTACATAAGCAAGAATTCTTTCTCTCTTGCTTTTACACAAGAAGAAGCGGACTATCATATTCTATATGCAGGATAAAACTTTACTTTTCAATGGACTGTTCATTCCTGGCCTTCTGCTCATAGAAACTCAATTCTGAAGGTGCAGCCTGGCTCATGCATGATGTTTCAGCACTCTCAGCTTCATACATTGTACAGAGTATAAGTCAGGATAGGGGAAGAAGTTTTATCTACTTCCTTTAAAAAAAGATACCCAGAATTACAATGACAACGCAGGCTTCTATAAGTTAAATCAGTTTCTTTATCACAAACATGATATACCACCACTTCCAGCGTATAGAACTGTATCTCATTAGCTAGAATTTAATTTCAGCAAGTACTATAAAACATGCCATTCTGTTGAGAGAACTATTTTTAAAAGTTTTACAGGTAGCCGTCAACTTACACCATTTGTTTAATAACTGTCTGATCTGAAGTTACGACAGTGCTGAAAAATGTGACAACTGGTCCTCACACTTAGAACAGCTGCACTATGCCCCCAGTCACATGATCAAAATTTGGGCAATTGGCATATACCGTGTTTCCCCGAAAGTTAGACTCAGCCCAATAGTAAGCCCTAGCCCTACTCCAAAACCAAGCCCTAGTTTGGGGGTGAGGCTACCCTACACGCCCCACACCCGCTTACCTTACTGGTAGGACCACCACAACCAGGCCTTCCACACCCTGACACTTGTCGCAACGCTACTTGACTTCTTCTGCAGCCGCTTGCCACCACTTGTGGACGGCTGCCATGTGGCACATTGCGCTGTTGCCGCTCCTCCCAGCAGGAGGCCGCATGGCGCTTCGGGCTGCTTCTGTTGCTTGCGCACTTTGAGTTGCTTCTGTTGCTTGTGGAAATGGCCCAAAGAGCCACGCGCCATCCTGCTGCGAGCAACAGAAATGGCACAAAGAACCATGCAGCATCCTGCAACAGCACAATGTGCCACATGGTGTCTGGCCACAAGTGGCAGCAAGCGGCCGCAGAAGAAGTCAAGCAGCGGCATGACAGGTGTCAGGGTGTGGGAGCCTGGCTGTGGTGGTCCTAAGGTAAGACATTCTCTGAAATTAAGACCTAGTGCCTCTTTTGGAGGCAAAAAATATATAAGACTGGGTCTTAATTTCAGGAAAACATAGTATTTACAATATCCCAGGGTCACATGTTCACTATCTGTGATCTTCCCAGAGGGCTTTTGACAAGCAATGGGGGGAAGCCTGATTCACTTATCAACCACACAATTCACTTAATCCCAGCAAAAATCATAAAATTAGGTGCTATTCACTTAATGACTGCATCACTTAGTGAGAGAGATGGCCTGGTCCCAACTGTGTAAGTTGAGGACTACCTATACTGCGCAATAGGAACCAGCCAATTTAAACCAGTCTTTCTGACTTTAAACTTTCTATTTAAGTTATCCCAAATGAAATGATTATACTACTACATCAGAACCTAGAAAAATATTTCCTGTACTTGACAAATCAAGTTAAGTGGAAAAACCAATTTACCACAAAATGAAAACAAGTATCCTACCAAGAATTAAACTCTTTTTTTACAAATGTCAATTTTTTATTTCAATAATTGTTAAAATGAAAACCGCTTTGAAAACATGACATGAAAATATATATGAAAACCTAAAAATATACTACAGTATATTATTTCATTAGATTCTGATGAAACATATATTCCCATGCATTGGCTTTTATATTCCTCTAACAAGCACACAGGAATGAAGTTATAAATAATAATGATACCTTCCAATAGGACAAGTGAATTTGTACAATTTCTTCATAAATCCTATGACTGTATTTGATAGCCTAATCTTAGCAACCCCTTTTTTAAACTACTGACTTTGTTCTGTAGTGTGCTCTATAATGTTCATACCAGCTTAAAAGCATGCTTGTGATTGAATTAGCTTATATAACAGGATATAAAATGTCATAGCAAGTTTTGCTGGAATGATAATGAGAAGAATTTGTGCATAAAATGAAACAAAGATGCTGGCTCCTGTGCCAAACATTCATTTGATGGCAACACTTCAAATAAATTATTTCTTATAACAACTGGATTGTTATATTCTACAACCACATCCCAAGCAGCCACCCAGCTGGGCTCAATAAAGCTATTTTCCAATGTGCTGTATATACACACGAACACCCATACTTCCCAGATGCTCTCTGTGTAAAACATCTGGTTTCAAATGCATAGTAAAGTCTTTCCAAAAACCCATTACATTTGTTTAATGGACTCGTACAGTTCAGCTAAAATATCCTGGAGCAGACTGCATTTCTACTCTATAAGTTCCATCTGCAAAAAGCAGAAACAGCAAATGAGAATTCTTTACTTGATTTATGCTGCCTTTATGATCAGCCAGTTCATAAAGAACAAACTTAGCTCAACAGACAATAACACAGACTGTTTTAAATATATCCTTAATATACTTTCTCTGTTATACTTTCCACTGAAGCAAAAGACCCAGTTCTGAAGACACAAGAGATACCAACAGCCATGTAATTTCCTGTTTTCTTTTCCCGATAATTCCAAGAATCTCGGGAATTTATAGTGAATGTGGCAATATTTACTTTTCTTACTGTCAGAGGCTGGAAGAAGACAAGTTACACTACATAGTGACTGATTTAATTTATCCTCAGATACCCAGTGGCAAGGGGTGTGGTGGCCTAGGAGTCAAAACACTGGGCTTGTTCACTGGAACGTTCAGGACCCAAGTACTGCATGACAGGGGGAGTCCCAGTTCCTGCCAACCTAGCAGTTAGAAAGCATGCAAATCCAAGTAGACAAACAGGTACCACTTTAGTGGGAAGTAACAGCATTCCATAAGCCTTGGCCTATAGTCATGCTGGCCACATGACCATGGAAGGGTCTTCAGACAACACTGGCTTCCTCAGCTAGGCAATGGAGATGAGCACTGCTTCCTAGAGTCAGATATGATTAGATTGGGAAAACCCTTACCTTTTTTAAAAATCCCAGTGACAGCTGTTCCAATAAGCTTACATATGAATTTATATGATCTGAATTCATCTCTCCATTGTCTGGTAGTCGCCTCATATTCATTTTAATTTTAGATATATATTGATTCATTTCACTGAAGTGGGAAAATCTGCATAACAGGATATCTTAGGTGATTTTTTTTACTGGACATGGCAATAAATTCAATTTTTACAGATTTCATTTCAAAAATCTTGAAGATATTTTATTTTATCTTTAAAAAAGCTGATCAGGCTGAATTTTGAGACTCCTCTATGAACTACCAGTTAAGACATCAAATGTTTGCCTGTTCAATGCATAGAAGAATCTCAAACTTCAGCAATAAAATAAAGATTTCAAGATGGCAGACATATACAAAATTAGTTGTATACGTATATTAACAAATATAAACAAAGCAAAACTCTTAAGACTTGGCAACTTGATTCTAGTTGCACGGAATCTCCTTATAGGTCAAGAAAATCCATAAACTGGAGAGGCCTACAAGAAGAGATCCAATTAGAACTGACAGGTAAAAAGTAATCAGTAACAAAAAAAGTTAAGCCTATTATATGATAATATTAAGGGATCCAACACCAAAACTAACTTAAATATCAGAGAAGAAAGCACTGATTTATGTTTGTGGACTGTAAAATGGCTAGTTGGCATATAAATATTGCAACAACAAACTAACAAATGATAACCAGAGTCCAGGTGAACATAGCCTTGACTCAGAAGCTGTTTTTTTTTCCCAAGAGGGTGTCCAATCATAAGAGCCCCAGGCAAAAATGGTCCATTAGGCTTATGTGAGATAGCACACCTCCCTGCCAGCACTGTCCACAGCAAGCTAAGATTTTACCAAAATGATAAAACATTCCTTTTGATGTCACAACACAAACACTAGTCCTTACATACTTACACTGTGTAAATGATGCATTTACAATAAGGAACTTCTATCACATTGCACAGTTTATTACTGTTCACTTCTTAGAAATCCATGTCCTCTTCTCATAAAGGTATGTAAAATCTTCAAACAATGTATTACAGTATAAATCAAACAAATAAATAAACCTGAATCATACTAAAATTTTGATCATATGGACAGTAGGCAGAACAGCTGGAAAAAAGAGAGTGACTGAAAGAGAGATTAAAACGCAGTAACAAAAACCGATCTGAACTAACTGTATTTATGCATTGAACAAAGACATTCCATTATAAAAGGTCAGTGATATGAAAATAAGATTATTTTTTAAAAATACCAGATCATCATATGTTCAGATTTAAGCAGTGCTCTAAAATTATTTTCTGGGCTTGATCATGCAAGACTGAACTGAAAAACTTAATTAAAGGAGGGAGGGATTATCTTGTTCAGGTTGACAGCCATACTGTCAGTGTAATTATGAGCTGATTATAGGCATTTAAACCATGCTAATGATCATCATTTGCATGTTTCCAGATTTCTGTAAATATTTAGTTGCCAAGAAAAATATAGCATTCAATCTACAATATATCTACATTGAGATTCCCACTGGAGAAGCTTAAGTTAAAAATGCAATATATGTGAACATTAAAAATGTTTTAAATCATATGATTTTTTACTACAAATCAATTATCATTTTTCCTACCAGATTTTAAAAACACACTGTACAGTAATATTTTAATTTTAAAAGAGTGATTGCACAAATACTATGAAATACACTCATATGCTTCTACTAATCATTATAGTATTGGGACATACTAAATGAGATTTGGAGTCAGACGGAGACAAAGCAATTTGGAATCAGGAAATTTTCCCAAGGAAGGCTGGGCAGAAAAGTTTTGTAGTAGCAACATAAACTGGGCTTCAAAAAAAATCATACAATTTTTAGGGCTACTTGGGCAATTTTTAAATCATTCTATACATCTAAACAGCAACATCCTCCAGATTGGCTAAGGATATTCATTTTATCTTCCTTGGGATAGCATGATTTTAGTAAGGTATACCTATTTTCAAATAGAATAGGCCAGATGGTCATAAGACTGGATGTAAAAGAATGATTTTTTTTTGTTAAATTAACCGTGGCCGTGCTTGCAAATTAATGGAGTTGTGGCCATGTTATAATCATAAATATCAGTTTCTAGGAAACCCGTGATGTTGTCATTCAATGCATACCCCATCATTTTACTTATATAAATACAGCCCGGAGCAGACATTCTCTTATGTACCAAATAGCCCAGATTCTGCCACTGGGGAGATCTTCAAAAGGACTCTTCTGGTCACTTAACTAACCAGCTAGATTTATAGCCAAAGACAAATTCTTCAGGTAGTCAGATCTTAAGATAATTAGAGTTTGAAAGGTCAATGTTATTTGTTTTTAACCATTTAGTCAAGTCAAGTCTGACTCTTGGTGACTTTATTGGCAAGTGCTCTCCATGCTCTCCATAGCCAAGGCTATGGTCTTCCCAGTTGCAATGTATGGCAGTGAAAGTTGGACCATAAAAAAGGCTGAGTGCCAAAGAATTGAGGCCTCTGAACTGTGGTTCTGGAGAAGACTCCTGCAAGTCCCTTGGACTGCAAGGCTATCAAACCGGTCAGTCCTAGAGGAGATCAACCCTGACTGCTGCTCTTTAGAAGGCCAGATCCTGAAGCTAAAACTCAAATACTGTGGCCACCTAATGAGAAGGAAGGACTCACTGGAGAAGAGCCTAATGCTGGGAAAGATTGAGGGCAAGAGAAGAATTTATTTTTTATTTATTTTAATCCCATTTATATCCCGCCCTTTTCCGAAGACTCAGGGCAGCTTACAATTTAAGCACAAACCAATGTGCTTAGCAATAGCCTTCATTCTATGTATATGCCTGCTTATACATAGAATATGTATATTCTATGTATATGGGACAACAGAGAATGAGGTGGCTGGATGGAGTCACTGAAGCAGTAGGTGTGAGCTTAAATGGACTCCAGAAGATGGTAGAGGACAGGAAGGCCTGGAGGAACGTTGTCGATAGGGTCGTGATGGGTCAGACACAACTTCGCAGCTAACAACAACAACTCCATGCTACCTTGTCAAGCACAGCTTCTTTCAACTATTGCATGTTCAACTTTGCATAAGATTTGATGTTATCAAGCCAGTGGGTTCTTTGCTTGCCCCTTCTTTGTCCACTAACCATTCCTAGCATCATTGCCTTCTCCAATGAATTTGCAAACATAACAATAGTCAAAGTAAATCAAACATAGTGTTATGATTTAAGTTTAAGGCCAGTATCAACATTTTAAATTGTGACCAGTAGGCAACTGGTAGACCCTTCTGATCTTTCAGTACAGACTTCACAGGATCTCTGTATGGTAAAATCTTCATTCAGTGGACTTTAGATGCAGTAGAAAAAATTTGACTGTCCAGGCCAGACAATTGGCATACTGCTATTGATAGAAGCAAGTTAACAGAAACTTTCACAACCCCTACTCTCACTAGGGTATTTCTATCACTTAATAAATAGAAATAGAAATGAAAACAAAAGCCAAGCCCATTTGCTGCTCAAAATGTCTGCTCATCTTCTGTGCATGTGTCTATGCGCAGATAATACTTTAAGTCTGCCATCCTAGTGAAGTGGCACATCTCTGCATACATAGATGTCCTCACACAGAGGCCCTCCAAACCTTACGGTACCTTCAAATGAACTCAGAAGCTCAATACATGGGCTAATGGGTTCAAAAGTATGCCTTAGTCATTTTGCTGTGCACACTTCCCAGTGGTTCAGACAGCACAAAATTAAGCTTCCACTCTTAATAAACTAAGAAGAGAGCAGTACCTCTCATTTCAGCTATATTCTATTCAGATTTTGTTTCTTAACTTAAGTCTATATTTTATAAGTGGGGATCACAGCTGGGGAATATGTATGAACAATCTAATACTGTAAAATACATAAAATGATGACATACCATTGAAAGGCTGGTCAGTCTAATGTAGAATGACAAGCTTTATTAAACCATGATCAACTTTAAAAATTAATTTGGTTCCCACAGTATGCTAAGCCCCACTGAGCCAAACTAAATATATCATCCTTATAGACTAGCTCAATGTCTAGCATTACTTAGTGTAGTGGCTAAGGTGTTGGACTAGTTCTACTCGCTCAGCTACAGCTTTGAGTTGTACCAAGTAAAGGTTGTACAAAGTAAAGTATATCAATGTAATAAATATATAAATATTGTTTCACAATAACCAGATCCCATATCCTGGAAGCTTTTTTTCCATAGCCATTTTTAAATATTGTTTCACAATAACCAGATCCCATATCCTGGAAGCTTTTTTTCCATAGCCATTTTTTTAAAAAAATGAATAGTTTCTCACAAACAATTTTTATTATATCCCCCAAACATATAAGATCTGAATAAGCATATGTGCACTAGTTTTATGATATTACACGAGTTTACTTTTTAAGATCACTTATTTTATCAAACTTAGATGCTGGTAACCAATTTTCATCCTAAAGTGAATCAAAATATACTGTAATTATTATCTAAGATAGCTGAATGTAAAGGAGACATGAATCATTTGTATACATGTGGTTTCTTTTATATATTTTACTGCTACAGTTTGGATATCAAATAACTTTACATTTAACTAGCGAACACAGGCATTCCTTCTCATTTAAAACTGAACATTACTGAGGGGATTTTGGATTCATTAAACATCTGGAATTTCTGATATGAATCCAAGATATTTGATCAGCATGGGCAACCATTCAACTCCCATTCAATATCTCACCCAGCCCCCCCAAAGTTCTGCATCTGAAATCTAATTTATTCAAATGTATGGTGTTGTCTGTGTAGACATGGTGATACATATGTGCTGTTTGAAACTGTACTTCACAAACTATAGCTTACAGATGTTGAGGACTTTCATGTGGGCAAGACAAATGAGAATCCTATGCCTGACTGCATAGGCTGAGTCCAAGAAACAATAGCAGAAAAACACAAATGAAAGCCTAAGCACACTTGTGGTTTTAATGAACTAGTCATCAAATATTGCATGTATCTCACTGTCCTTCATAAGAAAATATTCGGCAAGAGAACTATGCATTTTTAATTTTACCAGAATTGTTACATAGGATGTCTGTCAATTAAAGAATGTGTGTCTCGAATTTTGTGAAGAATAAATACTCCCATGCAAGAACTGCTTGTTCTAAATAGCTTTTTCCAGACATATTACTTATTTGTTAAATTTATATCGCTGCCAATCTCACCTGAAGTGACTCATCCCAAGTGAATATAACAAAGTGTAATTTTATACATGTTTTCAGATAAAATTTGCTCCATGTCAGATACTTTAACTTTAAATATATTTTTATTAAGAAACCCACTTACAAATTACATTATTTATCAATTTGATTATGATCTTTCTTGTCAAATGTGGTCTTAAAATTGTTAGTGACCATTTATGAGAATGCAACAGTGCTTTTATTTAACAGTTACTTGGCAAGTAAATTCCACTGTGCATTCATTTCATTCAGCTAAATTTGGAGGGGAATGTTCATTGATTTTTCATAAATGAGAGAAATAACTTTAAGGATGCTTTCTTAAGATGTCAAGTGACGTTGTCAATAATGGTAATTTATTTATTTATTTTTTATTTAATCCCATTTATATCCCGCCCTTCTCCGAAGACTCAGGGCGGCTTACAATTTTAAGCACAAACCAATGTGTTTAGCAATAGCCTTCATTCTATGTATATGCCTGCTTATTAGGGCTTTCGCCCCCCCCCCAGCGGCATTATTACAAAGTCAGCTTATTGCCCCCAACAATCTGGGTCCTCATTTTACCTACCTCGGAAGGATGGAAGGCTGAGTCAACCTTGAGCCTGGTGGGATGCGAACCTGCACTAATTGCAGGCAGCTGGTGTTACTTAAGGAGGCATTAGCCCACTGCTCCACCAAGGCTAATGTCCCAAGGGTAATGTCCCAAAAGCTCTAATATGACAATCTTAAGAGAGACCCCCTTGGGATAAAGTTACCTCATGCATTTGTGTCTATATTACTATAGCATTTTAATTGATTCCCAATTTTAAAAATAGTTTTTAAAGATTCCATTGAATAAAATGACTAACCTTCAAGATGAAAGAACTTCCTGTCACTGAAGCAAGAAATCAGTCACACATTGTCCGCAAAGAGTTATTTGAGAAATATATATCTCAGCATTCCCAGGAAGTTGGGTTTCTGCTTATTTGCTCATTAGCCATTGCCTGGTGTCCCTGCCTTAATAATACTTTTAAGTGAGTCAAGAATATATTCCTGTGGATCTTAAGACATAGTCATGAAATATTGATGAACAATGTAAAATCAGGGTCTCCAACCTTGCCAACTTTAAGACTTGTGGACTTCAACCCCCAGAATTCATCAGCCAGCATTAATATTGTTCATTACACTTCTGATTGGTGGATAAAATTGATATAATATGAATTCCTTTGACTACAGTCCACAAATGGAGTTAGAATTTTTTCCCTTAATTGCGAAGCTATTATAAACATGCCACTAAATTTGTGCAGATTGCCTATTCCTTTGCACTTCACAAATAGCAGCCTGCCTCTCCTATGCCTAACAACACAAATGGTATTGATTTCCATAAAGTCTGAGTCTTTTTCTGAAAACTAAGCATGGTCTCAACAAAGTACAGCTTTGAAAACCAGGTTTAGAAAAGTTAGGTAGTATTTTCATCTATTCTGAATAAATACTTAGCAGATTTTCCATCCCTTTAGCAGCTCCCATTCACAAACCATTTATTTTTCTTTTTTAATCAGACTTTTCTTTGATAGAAATTGTAAGTGAAGCCAGCTGCAAGCAAGCTCTGTCTTCAGAAAAGCTGCAGAGCTAGACATGTTGATGATAATAAACTGAATCTGGAATTTCTCTCATCTAATTTGTCAATCAGTTTTTTTATTAAAAAATCCTCTTTTTTAATCATCTATACTTGAAACCAAACTTCAATTGCAGTTGACTGAAAAGTACAGTATTTAGGACAAATATATTTTCAGGGTGATGGATGGAGGTTAGAGTAAATGAACAAAAATGTCATATAAGCGAAATAGTTTTTCACATAGAGTACAAAGTAAAATGCAATACTAAGTATCTAGAAAGAGATTAAATATTATACTGGCAAACAACCAATCTGATGTGCAGAATTCTTGGAAAAGTAAATAGGAGAAAAGAAAAAGAATTCCCAGTTCCCCTGCAATGAGAATAGTTTGTGTGTATGTGTGTGTGTGTGTGTGTGTGTGTGTGAGAGAGAGAGAGAGAGAGAGAGAGAGAAAGAGAGAGGGGGGAGGTGTTTTCCTCCTTCAATTTTATTGCATACTTAGTCAGGCCTTTAAATAATAAAGTATATAGTTCAACTCCAGATAACTGTATAGATATCTCAGGGGTTGCCACAAAGAAGAGAGTCAAGCTACTCTCCAAAGCACCTGAAGGTAGGAGAAGAAGCAACCGATGGAAACTAACCAAAGAGAGAAGCAACCTAGAACTAAGGAGAAACTTCCTAACAGTTAGAACAATTAATCAGTGGAACAACCTGTGAATGCTCCAATACTAGAAGTGTTAAGAAGAGACTGGAGAGCCATTTGTCTGAAATGGTATAGGGTTTCCTGCCTGAACAGGGGTTGAACTAGATGACCTCCAAGGTCCCTTCCAACATTATTGTTGTTGTTGTATGTCCATGTAGTTTCCTGGCAACAGTGCAAGAATGATTTCCCAAGACCCTCTTATGAGATGCTTTTTAACTTTCCTCTCAAGTACCAAGCTCTGAGATTTCCTAATAGTGTCCCTTCCAATTCCACCTGCTCAGCTTTATATAAAAAAGCTGACTAAGATCATAACCACAATCACAGATTTGCTTAGCAACTGCTTTGCTTAATGACCATGTTGCTGGTCCCAATTCTGCTCACTATGCTAGGACTACCTGAATTGCAATTTAAAGTGTTATTGAGGAAATTGCAAAAAAACACCAAAAAACCCTCCTTATTGTTGTGCTGTAAGGATATATGGCAATTCCAACTCTGTCATGTTTCACCTTGACAAGCTTCAAAGTTGTAAAGAGAAATGGTTTTATGGAATTCAGGGTCAAATATAAATTCTCAATGTCCCTGGAATGATTTAGACAGATTCTGTTCATTATTAGAATCCATGATTTATGAACCTATTTTGAATCCAAATTTATTTATTTTTTTATTCATTCATTCATTTGCACCTAGCCTTTAATATTTTTACAAATAACTGAAGGTGGCAAACATACCCCGTGTATCTTCCTCCCTCTATTTTGCATGAAGCATAAAATGCTGTTGTGCTGTATCTGAGTGAATTAACAAAATGTTCACTTTTTCCACCACAGTAGCCTCGAAAATGTTGCCCACACAAAAATGAATTTGTCTATTTAAGAACAGACAGAATTGCAGCAAGTCACAATGTATTTTCAAATTAATCCTATGCCAGCTTTTACTTAGAAACAAACTGGGAAAATAGGAGCAAAGAAACACCACAACAGCTGGCATGACTAGGCAGTTATCAATGAAAGAGAAGGAGAAATTAGGTGGCCAGATTTTATTCTATAACCCATAACAAAAATTGTTTCTTCCTTGCATATAATTCTGTGTAATCCATGGTACACAGCAAACCCTTAAATGCCAGCCTACCCTGCAGATTACTTTACAGATTACTACTGTTACATGTTTATATAAATCATTCTTGAACTTCAGAATCGCAGTGAATGTTTGGCAGGCAGGCTCCCTCACTATAAGGAGGCTGTATTCCTACATTTCATTTCATTCAGTATGCAACCTAATCTCCACTACATTATTACAATGTAGTGTTTACAATTACAAGAGTAAATAACAAGTTGCTGCTAACAACAAACTAAATCTAACATACATATCTACAATCCAACTCACAGCTCAACAGCCATCACATAAACGAGGGCTGAGAAAGTATTATACATTTCTTAAAACAAATGTCAAACTTATAAGCATTTTTCAGAATAAAAAATAATCAAATTCCTAGATGCCCATATCTACCTTGTAGGAGAGTGGTATGTAGGAAAGCAAAAGAACAGAATGTACATAGATTAATATTTTAAGTCTATAATCTTTTCTCCCATTTGGGGATGTTTAGAGATTTTCCTGCAAGATTTCATAACACGTTCTATTTGGTGATTTTCTGATTTTTCTACAAAAAGTCCACAGCTGTATGCTTCAAACCAAAATTACAACTAATAAAATATTAATGGAAATGTTTTTGTTTAGGTAACCTGGTGAGAGTAAGCTGCCAAGGATATTTCTAGATGTTGCCCTATGATTCCAAATATTTACATATTAGTTTGTAGGAAAATGCTGCCTCACCTACTAATATGACAGCAAACAAATGACATAGGTGGGAACATGACCTTGAGATTTGTAATGCAGTCCTAAGCTTTTCTCTACATGAGGTCATGATGGGAATTATGCAGGTCACATTGTACCAAGGACCCCCTCTGCTGGTCACAATACATAGCAACCCTAATCAAAGCTCTTTAATGGTTCCATAAGTTATGACTAAGGTGAAAGATAGCATAGATAGGAAAGAGAAGGCTAAATGAATTCCCACTTTAAGTTCTGGCCCAAATACTTTTCATAACACTCTTATGTGTGAAGAGTGTATATTACACATATTAACAGACAGAGATGTTTATACGTTTTTCAGTAAAGTACATTGCCATTTTTAACACAACTAAGCATTATCATGAGGCATGAAACAAATTAAAACCCAAGAATCCATAAACAAGTAAATATATTATAAATATCACTGCTACTGCATTTTGATGACTTCTCTCCATTGTCCATGGTTTTTGTCTCTTTAACTGCAAAAAGTTGCATTGCTCTAAAAATCAAATCTAAAAAACTATCCGCCCTGTCATAAAATGAATAAACATGAGGTTATTGAAAAGAACAGACTAATACAATCTGGAAATGATATTCTTCAGCTTGTACATTTTTTTGAGCTAGATGTTTTGCTAATTTTAAATCCTGGTAATATGATACACTGCAGGCAATGTTCTTTTTCAAAGAAAAAAGCAGGCAGCTAAAGTGAACATGAGCACTCACTTCTGCTTTTGATTAACTATCTTAATGATTTAGTAAAATGACAGAGAGCATAATACAACATTAAGAGTTATCTGAACCAGGTGTTTGAAGATTCTTTTTATGCTATACAGCACTGGGATATTATTTAATTATTTATTTTGACCACTGCACTAGGATTTAGTGTTTTTAACTACATATCACACCATGGAAAAGCTTAAATGTTCTTAAATAGAGGATGCTGTCACATACACAATCACACCACAAGTAGTTAAGGTGCTTTTTACTACTCTATTGTTTGCTTATTTGTTTACTTGAGTCTCTTGTTCAAAATATTGACTAAGCAAGCAACAGGAAAAATTGAAAATAGAAACAAAACATGGAGCCTGTACCAAATCTACTGCAAAGTACTTGATCAAACAATTGTATAAGTCTGCAGAAAGCACATACGTACCTGATTTAAATGCAGAACTGTCAGATGTAGCCAGACAGCATCAAAAGAAAATAGCAGTACTTTTAGCCTATTACATGAAAACTTGATACACGTGCCTGAATTTTTCTGATATTCAGGCATCTATTCAGGTGACAAAAAGTACAGAAGTTGCGCTGAGGACTGTTATAGTACACCGCAACATTAGTTTGCAAAATACAAGTGGACTCTAAACTTCGCTTTGATAGGAGCAATTGCATCAATGTGTTTGCTATAGAGGTTAATAAAGTCCATGTCATCACTCCCACTAACACACTGTTAGCCTTTAAAATTTCTTTAATCTCAAAGCCATCTCTGGTTAGAAAACTAGGGTATGTGTTTCAATGGATGTTATGTCCACACTTTGAACAACAGAGCAACGTCAATTGCTGGAAGGGAAGAGACAAATAATGCCAATTTACAAATGATCCAGTTCTCCTTATTCAAGGAACTACCTTTGATTTCTATAAATGGGCTCAGTTGACATCTGGAGAGAAAGGCTCAAAATAAAATTCTCTGATCAAACACTTCTGGAGAACTCACAAACACTCCTCCAGTGAATTTTTGGATCCCAGAAAGAGAGGAGGAGGCAAGAACATAAAAAAACCTCCCTAAAGGCCAAGAGAGGGCTAGAGCTTGAGATAAAGAAAGCAAAAGCAAAAGCAGGACTACAGTCACCTTCAAGCTTCGAAATTTTAGGTATATCACAAAATAATCTTTCCCAAGCTGCTACCCTCCCTGGTGCATTAGAACTACAACTCCCATGACTCTCAGGTTTTGTAGTTAATGGCTGAGAATTATATGAGTTCGTGTTATTTAGTTTTTATTTTTAAGATGTTGAAACCCCTTCGCTCCAGAAGCAGCATACAAAGCAAAACAGTTGTCCCAAAATCTCCCCAGAGCATCCACCTTAAGAGAAGGCTGCCATAAATAAAAGGTCTACTCAAAAAGTGCCCGGCTGAGATGCTTCAATAACCCCACCAACTCTTGTCCAGCAGCCCCTCCCAGGCCAGTGCTTTTAGCCCTTACCACTCTGCCTGAGAATCTCTCGATGGCCCTCTTGACTTTGCCATAGGTACCCTTGCCCAGCGTTTCTTGCAACTCGTAGCGATGTTTCAGGTTGTGCTTGTGATGGTGCCTCTTGACCCCTTGCTGCTGCTTCAGCTCCTGTTGGGAAGCGCTGACAGGGCTGACGGCCGAAGCAGCCGAGTCCCCTGAAGAAGGAGCTTCCGCTGCGGACTCCTCCATAGCCGCTCCCGCCGCTTCACCGACAGTCCGCGCAGCCTCCCGGCAGCATTGCTGAGGAGCTTCTGTGCTGCTGCCATCCAGCGCAGTCCTATCCATCTCCCGCTCGGGCAGGCGTGCGCCGAGAAGGCACTAGGAGCGGCGCGGGAGGAGCCTCGGGGGTCCCTCCCTCCCTCCCTTCAGGCGGGTTCCGCAAGGGCTGCCCTCATATTTTCGGGGCGGGAGGGGAGAGAGAGGCCGAGAAACCGGAGGCCGCAGCGCCCTCCTCTCACTCCCTGCTGGGAGACCTGAAAAGCAATTACTAAGGCGGAAATTTGGGAACGGGGAAAGCGGCCGGGCCGGAGGGGCCCCCGCTGCACCCGATCCTTTGGCGGAAGACGCTTTTCAGTTGGGGAGGGGAAAGGGGGGGGAAGCAGTACCCCCCTCCTTCGTCTTTCTTTCTTTCTTTTTCTTTCTTTCTTTCTTTCTTTCTTTCTACCTTCCCCTCCCTCCTCTTTCTTTCTTTCTTTCCTTCCTTCCTTCCTTCCTTCCTTTCTTTCTTTCTACCTTCCCCTCCCTCCTCTTTCTTTCTTTCCTTTCCTTCCTTCCTTTCTTTCTTTCTACCTTTCTTTCTTTCTTCTTTCTTTCTTTCTTTCTTTCTTTCTTTCTTTCTTTCTTTCTTTCTTTCTTTCTTTCTTTTTCCGGCCCGCAGCCGCCTTAAAAAGGGATGCGGGACAAAGCCTAAGCGCGTCCGGGTTGCGGTCTCGCCAAAGCCCAATTTCCCCGGCGCTCGTTCTTAGGGGCAATTTGGCTGCGGCGGGGCCGAGGGGCGGGGGCGGGCATGTCAGACTCCCGAGGCGACCGAAAGCAGCGCAGAGCCGCCTCTCCCCATCAGTGCTGTCAGCGAGGCGGCGGCTGATTTGGCCAGGAGAGGCGCTCGGGAGAGCTCGCCACGCCTGGGCGACTCCCAGCCGGCGACTCGGAGGCGGGCGAGCTGATGGGGCCGCCCCGCGCGGTGCTTGAGCTGGGAACGAGCCGGGCGTTGCGCGGAGAGAAATCGCTCACGGAAACTAACGGGCCGGGTGGGAGCCGGGGACCTCCCCTTCCGAGCCTGGCCTCCCATCTGGGCGGGCTCTTTAGGGCAACCCCCGAAGAAGGCGGGGAGGCGAGGCGAATCGGGGATGGAGGATCCAGCCGGCCTTTGTGCCGAAGGATGTTGCATTATTCCGCCTGGATATATTATTCATTATTCCGCCCGGATACACGGGAAATTTAGGGCCTTCAAAAGAGACTGACCAATTTGTGGTTGCCTGCAAGCAGGGGGTACCTAAGAAAGCTTCTCAGCCCTGGAGATGTAGATGGTTATGTAGAAAACAGATGGAAGCAGTCATTTGACGACATTGATGACAGATTTTGGAAGACTCCCGGTACAAAAAAGTATATCCCACACCACGTGTGTGAGGCGAGCCCAGAAAAGGGGATTCTCCTTCCCATATTTTTTTTTAAAAGAAGGAATACTGCATCAGTATTTATACTTCAGATCCATGTCTTTGCACTCAGATGGGGTCCAAAATGTTTGGAACCATATGTTTTATACTTCATTATGCTCAGGCACATATGGTTTTTAATAACAGATTACTAGGTAAGGTAATCTGAGATAATATTATTAAAAATCATATAACATGATTAGCATCATATAGATAATATAAAATCATATATAACATTTTATTTATAGGATCCTACAATTGTTGCATATTGTAGAATAGTAATATTACAGTAATGTATGGGGTAGTCCATTGGCTCAGTGCATTAGGACGCTGAGCTTGTCAATCAGAAGGTCGGCAGTTTGGCGGGTCGAATCCTGAGTGCCGTGTAGCAGAGTGAGCGCCTGTTAGTCGTCCCAGCTTGTGCCCACCTAGCAGTTCGAAAGCACATAAAAATGCAAATAGAAAAATAGGGACCACTACGGTGGGAAGGTAACAGCGTTCCGTGCGCCTTTGGCATCTAGTCATGCCGGCCACATGACCACGGAGACATCCTCGGACAAACGCTGGCTCTTCGGCTTTGAAACGGAGATGAGCCCCTAGAGTCGGAAACGACTAGCACGCATGTGCGGGGGAACCTTTACCATAGAATAGAATAGAATAGAATAGAATAGAATAGAATAGAATAGAATAGAATAGAATAGAATAGAATAGAATAGAATAGAATAGAATCTGGAAGGGATCTTGGAGGTCTTCTAATCCAGCCCCCTGCTCAAGCAGGATAACCTATACCATCTCAGACAAGTGATTGTCTAGCCTCTTCTGATAATGTTACCTCGGATTCGCCATGCAAGAAAACAAGATCACCTCCATCTTTGTGCCACAAAAAGGATCATTTTGCTCCTCTCCAATATTGTCCAGCAGATCGCCAGCTGCCAGGACCATCTCTTGTACTCTGGAGACCCCCACACACATTTGCAGGATGACATTTAATAATGTTCTTTCTTGAATGTGTAACATACTGGATTCCTCTTCCATAAATAAGAAATGAAAATCTTATTTATGGAAAACAAAAGAGATCTCCAGAAAGGACTTAAAAGCGGGTATTCTCTGTAGGAACTCTGATCCAGTGGAACAACTAATGCTAGATGTGAGAATGCCCCCTTTAGGTCATGATTTTCTGAAAAATTGATTCAACCTGGCTATTCTGGAAGGCTTTGGGGGAATAGAATAGATTAGTGATATGTTGTCTGAAGCACTATGATACCAACTCTTACATTATTGCACTGCATTGCATTGGAATCTTACATTATCTTAATCTAATTTATTATTATGTTGAAAATGTGTATGTTTGCTAAACAAATAAATGGATCTAAGAAAAGTTCTCAAATATTTTAATTATTGGACCTGTAAGGCTTTCACAGGTGCTCTTATCATACTGAATGGGTGGGTTTTCATTTAGGATAGGTAACCCACCAATATCTAACTGGACAATCAAGGATGCCATTATAGAGTCCCCTTACCTTCAGAAACAGGTCAATGTGGGAAGAAGTTGCCCTTGCAGTTTTGAAGCCCTCCCTCCCTTCCCAAGTTTGGAAGTTCTTAAGAGATGCACAGATTTGGCACAAAAACTTTCCCCAATTTGTTTTAATTTAGTTTAGCTTTGCATAGAAGGGAAAATAAGTTAACTGGTAGGCAAAAAAAATCACTTTCTAAGAAATCAAAATATGGATTTTCCAGCCTTATTATTATCACATTCTATTTCTTGATGCAACCATATATTACAATCTTCAAATAGGAATGCTATGGGATGGACTCTGTTTGCTCCCTTATCCTGTGGTGCTTTTTTTTTCTACTTAAATCATCAGTACGTTCTTTCACTATCCACCTACCCTATCTTCCTTTCTGGTCAGTTATGTTCCTACCGGTAGTAGACCATTTGAAGGATTTTGTGAATTAAAACTTAACAGTCTTTTTCTATCAAATATGTTTAGGGAGAAACTTGTTAAGAATTCTTAAATTAAATTAGGAACTCCCTTCTCTTTGCTGTTTTCATTTCACAGTAGGTTACAGGAAATGAGAGCTTTAAATGTTAGCTATGTAGTAGGCTGTCAGGTTTGGAACATTACTTTTTTTACTCCTGATTTGCTTTAGTCGTATATTTTTCTCATCCACACATCATTAGCTATGAGTTAGAACTACCAGGCTCTCCCTCTAACCAATATATACCCTAAATCTTCAGGAAATATACATTTTCTTCAGCACTCCTTTTGCACTCCATATATCAGTCTATTTTCCTGCTTTAACCACCTTCCCAGATGAACAAATGTGCCTCATGTTCTAAAGGAACTCTATCTGTAACACTTTGCTCGGTGTTTAAATTATTTTAGTTTGAGCAAAGTCAATTTTTTTAGCAAGCTATTTTCCATGACATATAAACTATGTTTGAGCAAGTTCCCTATATATGAAGAGAAATTATGTGGGAAAGCTGCATGCAAATTTAATCTCAAGGTAGGAAGTTACATGAAACGGGCTTCTAAGACAGAGCTCTATGTAACTGTATGAGTTCTCAAAGAGATGCTGCAAGGAATATCCATCAAAATGTTGCATTGCTACAGAAATCAGAGCCATTTTGCTGACAAAAAGGAAAAGACAAGAAACTTGCTTTCTGGTGCTTTTCCAAAAGTACAGCCTTCAGCCCTACAAATTTACCCACATCTTTATGTGCAAAGATTTTTTTTTTTACTAAAAACCCAGGAACAAATCTGTGTGAATGGAAATCTGTCTCACAAACTGGGTGGGATTTGTAAATTGATCTGCATATCTATAGCCACAGCAGTAAGGTTTAAATCAAGGGATTAAGAAAAAAATTAGATTTCTTAACCATATTAGATATTCCCAAAAGCTGGAGAATTTATCCCACAGGCCATCACAATGAAAATAGCAATAATATTATCAATAAGAGTATATGTGCCTGGTAATGTCACCTTTCAAATGGATGAGTCATGGAGTAGAGCATCCAGTGTTTTTTTTGTAGAAGAAAAAGGTGCCAGAACTCACACATGTCATACAACCTGCCTTGCCTACCTTACAAGGTTCCATCCAAAAAAGGTGCCGGAACTCCGTTCTGAGTGTTCTATGAGAAAAATAGCCTTATTTCATGGTACAGCTATAGATCAGGAAAAGTCTTCTTTCTGTAAGTCAGATGCCTTCACCGATTTCCAGAAGCAGCTGCGAGCAGCTTGTAAGTAAACTGTCCATAAAACATGATAACAGCAGTGGAAATATTCTATGACGGATGATTCATACAAATAGATATAGAGGAAAGATGGAAATGGGCAGAGAATTTGCATGCATTTCTTGGAAAGAGGCTGAAAATAGTTACATGATAGATTACATTTTAGGGATTTTATTTTTGTGCAAGGCTGAAATGTAAACCTTTTTTCATAATTTACATGCTGTTTATGTGATAAAGCTATTCTTTTAACTAACTAAACTACTTCAGTTTATTCATTGTAGATTATGCTGAACCCAAAGAAAGGCAAAACAGAGCTAAACGATTCAGATTTTAACTATTTATTAATCTGGCAAATTCAAATAACGGTGGTTTAAAAACTTTAACTAATATATTAAAGAATAGTAGAGGGTCAGAGGGTGGATCTTGTCCTGTAAATAGCTTTGTCACCTTCGCCTGGCTAGTATTTACTTTGAATATTGAGATATGAGGGGTAGGGGTGGGGGGGAAGAAGGAGAAGGAGAAGAAACAACCTACTCTTTAGGATCCAAAAGCAGGATAACCAACTTATATCCTGTATCATGGTTGTGATATAAGGAAAGCTACTTTCTGAATCAGAAAGTTGGCATGAATTCCCCTACATGGCTTGTAAAGTGGCATGTTGTGTTCTATTCAAATAGAGATACCAAACATGAATGTCCCAGTGGTTATACTCAGAGTACCTAAAACAAATCCCAATGGGCTATTCACAAGAAATGACCAAAAAAAATCAGGATAATGGTTCTGATATTGCAACTAAAGGCCCTCCTGTTTTTCATATGTAACACCTGGCCTTCTCATTTCATTGTGGTTTCCAGATTTATTAGCTGCTCCATCATTCCACGCACTAGGCTGTCTGGGGGATGATAAGAGTTGTAGTACAATACATTTCTAAAACACCTAGTTTGAGAAGGTCTTTGAATGCCAGTTGCATTAGTACCTGTACAAAAACAGCAATTTTGATTGTTACGGTATGTCATCTTAGCCTGAAATATACAAATTAGATAGCAAATATTTACTGTTCTGCTATTTCACAGAAAATAAATAAGGAAAAGTCAAACTTTGTAGAATTTCTTATATTTTTTACAAACAGTAGCTCCACCAGGTGGTGAATATTATTATTTTATGCCAAATGTATTCCAATACAGAGAATTTACCAATATTTTGACATATTGGAAACTCATAGCTACTTTCCATATAAAATGGCCATGATTTTATCAAATTCAAAAGAATTAAAATAATGTTATTAAAGGGAAAGTCAAATTTAATGTGACATTAATAAAATCAATTAATGCAGAACTAAGAAAGGAAGATGAGAAATACATCTCAGAGTACCTATTTCCTTTTTATTCTGTTTGGTTTTTCAAAAACTATTTGATATGTTTTAAAAACCAAATAAGCTATGTTTTTTATTAAAGGTAAAGGTAAAGGTTCCCCCGCACATGCGTGCTAGACGTTTCCAACTCTAGGGGCCGGTGCTCATCTCTGTTTCAAAGCCGAAGAGCCAGCACTTGTCCAAGGACGTCTCTGTGGTCATGGGGCCGGCATGACTAGACGCTAAAGGCGCATGGAACGCTGTTACCTTCCCACCGTAGTGGTCCCTATTTTTCTACTTGCATTTTTACGGGCTTTTGAACTGCTAGGTTGGCAGAAGCTGGGACGAGTAACAGGCGCTCACTCTATTACGCGACACTCGGGATTTGACCCGCCAAACTGACGACCATCTGATCGAGAAGCTCAGCGTCCCAACCCACTGAGCCACCGCGTCCCTTTTTTGTTTTTGATTATGACATTATTAAGTCAGAATATCCAATTATCAGTACATACCTTTCTTGCATGTTCCTGGAGACCTCATGATGGAGAGATGGCTTTTCAAAAATAAAATAATATCCTTATTTTAATTAAATCTTGAATTTGCAAGATGCAATCTTTCAGCTAAAAATATTGAATCTACGTTCATAAACATATTTATATGTCCAATTATTATAATAAAAAGTATTCTATTTTCTGAGAACATTTGTCTTAACTGGTTGTTACATAAAAAATATAATGCAGATGGAATTGAAGACTAAGTCTAGAGAGACAAAGGCTTCTGCAAGTAATGAGAGAAGTGGTAAATTCACTATGTTAAAGAAGACAAATAGTTTTTACCACATGTATAGACTATGTACATTCAAAGGAAAAAGCCCTAGGGAAAATTAGGGTATATTATAGTAAATAAATGCAATTCCACTGAGGTTTCTGATTAGAACAATAGTTTCCTTGAAGAACAGTTGATTATCTAGGATTTTCAGGTCACGATATTGAGTAAAAAGCAGATGTTTTGAAATTAAAACATGTATTAATGGCTTAACCCAGGGGTGTCAAACTGCCAGCCCATGGGCCTGATGCATCACACCAAAACCGCGCCCACACCATTGCCGGCAATGGGGGAAAAGTCCCAATATGTCGCAACACGTCGCGAGTTTGACATCCGTGGCTTAACCAATTGTTTTATATTCTGTAACCCTCTGATGCTCAGATGGGGCTCTGTAATTCGGGGACAGGCAAAAGTTTGGGGCTGGTGTATGATGTGTTCCCACAAAATAGCTGCCATTATGTAGGACAGGTGTGTCCAACCTTGGCAACTTTAAGGTTTGTAGACTTCAACTCCCTGAAGTTCACAAGTCTTAAAGTTGCCAAGATTGTATACCTTGGTGTAGGTCTTGCTTTAAGACAATTTTTTTCTTCCCAGTCACGATACATTTGTGCGTGAATAGCTGGGAATATTGTAATGAAGCCATCAATGTCTTTAAAGAGATATATGTGATGTAATCATGCTAGTATAGGTAACATAACCCTGGCTGCTGTTCTGTTAATATGTTTGTGGTAGGCAGACATTCAACAGGCTTCTCCCATCATTAATCTTTTATAACACACCCCCCAACACACCGAAATACCCCAAACCTGTCCCTAACTATATTTCAACCAAGTTTTACAGGGCAAGGAAAGCCAAGCTTCCTCTCACTATTAAAAACAGCCAACAACCTGACCACTTTCCTAATAATGCATAAGAATTTTAAAAAAACACATATATAGGCATACTGTAGCTCTTTTAACAAATTAACAAAGGGCTGTAGAGCAGAGATGGAATGTTAGCAGCAAAATGGCAAAGAGAGTTCACTCTGAATTCACAAATGAATTCCAAGGAAGTTGTTAATCGCACTATGCTTATTATGTTTTCTGCCTTGTCTCATAACATTTTTCATTCCATCGCAGACCAAGGTGGTCTGAATAAGAAAGGCTGGAATTTTGTATATTTATGTCTAGCTCAGTGAGAAAAGCCTTCTATTGCTGACCTAGCTAGAATAACCATCCTTTTGTCATTATGATGGAATGGTAAGAGTGGGTGGAGATGACTAAGACTTCAATCAGAATACTTTTGCCAATCATTTAGGCTGCTAAAATGAAAATCCTTCTGTTGAAAAGCCTATGCAATAATAGTTACAGCTACGAGTGTTCTCCCTTCTTGAAATCAGATTATAATAGGGTACCTAATCATTCCTGCTTTCTTCTACAGGACCTCGGCATATAGATTAAATCAGAAAAAGAGATGAGACACCCTGCACCAAAATTGCACAGGAAGGACTACTAGAGTTCAGGATTCCTTCATCTCTATTCACCTAACAATTAGTTAAATTTGCTTTCTGTATTCATCGTATATACTCAATCTTCATTCACTCTTTTTTTCAGGTAATGAGTGTTCTTAAGGAGGAATGGAAATACTGGTACTTTATCACAATTGCCTTAAAATGTTTGATGTCTGTGCTGTAAAAAGATTCTCTTTGTGAACCAAGAAATAACATATCTAGACAATGAGCTGTCTCCATCCTTTTCTTATTAATCTATGTCTCTTTGTTAGCTTTCCCATTCCACTTCTCTCATTATCTCCAGTTATCTTTCCTTCTGAGTCACTCAACATTTGCTCTCATGGTGTTCTGTGGGTAAGGTTCCTTCATTACAGATTTCTGATGCAGATACAGTTCTGTAGATCTCACAATTACTCTGCATTGGTTGATTCCTCTCTCTAATGTGTGGAGCTGGGGATGCCATTATATTTAGATGCATAAGCAGAGGAAGGCTTAAATTAGGCACAGATGAATGAATCAAGAGAATGGGCAAGAAACTCATAGCTTGTGCAATGCAGGGAATACATAGGCTAAAAGAATTATGAAAGTTCGATCCAGATTTGTCAGCCAGCCAAATTGATGCTTCCTGCCAACTGGTTGATTAGCGAGGGAACAAGTGAGAGAGAAGGAGTAACAATCAAGTGAGCACAAAAAAATTTGTATGCAGAGGCATTTGGAGTTAGGCATGACCTAATTCAAATAAATTACATTAATAGTATATGTATGTGTGCACACGTGACTGAATGCATGTGTGCTCAGATTTGGGCTGGAGGGTAAGGTGATACATCACTGACTCAAACACTGAATTCAAAGGTTGCTTTGAACACAGTTTTAAAGAGATGCTGCATTCAACTCTGCCATGTTCCAGAAGCCAGAAAGGTAGAAAAGCTGATTCTAACTGAATTAGTTACCTGGACAAGTGATTATTTCCCATTCATTGAATGTGTTAAAATAGAAGCTACAACAAATCCATCTCTTACAGATGTTTTTTTATTTGGAGGAGCAGGGTGCTGAATGCAATGGATATTTATTTGTTTTTTTTGTTTGTTTCAGTCCTATCAATATATAAAGATGAGGTATGTAATTTCTGTAGTGTACTGCATGGTAGTGAAAAGACTACAAAGCTTTCCAATTTTAATCTTGGCATGATCATAGCATACCAAATCTAGTGGACAGAACTGAAGTCAAGGAAGAAGTTGCATCTCCCATATTTGGAACTGAGTATCTAACCTATTCCCTGCTTTTATTTGTTTTGTAGCAAGACAAATTGATTTTGAACAAGTAATATGTGGGAGAAAAGAGCTAGTTGCTTTATACATTCACCTAAACGGCAGAATCCAAATATACAAAGAGTTGTGTTGGACCAAACTAATTATCTGTTTATTCACTGTTCTCACAGTGGCCAGGGCCAATATGACACAAACAGAACATGAACTCCAGCAACCGTTGTTGAGAGGTATATTGTCTCTGATATTGGAAATAATATGTAGCCGTCATGACTAGTAGCCATGAAAAGCTTTATTCTCCATCAGTTTTCTCTCATCCATCCAGTCTATTTTTTCATTCATCACCAGAACCTTGACAATAATTTTCATGAGTTCACTATAAGCTAAGTGGTGATGTACTTTGCTCTCTCAGCTTCATTGGATGATCTAAGATTCCTACAAAATTGACAAGAAATCTCAGTCAACAAATAGGTAATTGCATATTTAGGAACTTGTTTACAGAAGCTCACAGAAACACTGGATAGCTAGATTAGTTGTGGATGTATACACATCTGTGTATATACAGAAAAACATACGCCTAACATTCATTACAGGATTTAATTCTAGGTCTTTTCAAATAATCATAAATTCAGCTGTACCAATAACAGATTGAGATTGTGAACAAAAAGTGCACATACACAAACATATATAGATGTAACACATATGTGTTTTACACAGATGAAAATGTAGATACTATGTATGACTTAGCAGAAAAAGGGTTTGGAAAGAATTTAAGATGGTATGCTCTGCATGCTTGTGCTGCTTATTTATTCTTAAAACCCTACAGAATGTTGGAAAGAATATTGCAAAAAGACTCTGCATGTCTATCTGTCCATCCACAGGACAGTGTAGCTCTCTGAAACCTGAACAGATCAAATTTGATGTGCGGAGTAAAACCCAGCAAATCAAAGACTGAATTAAAAGTGGTCAAGATCAAGCTAGGGAGTGGAGAAAATAATTCCAGGAAAGTATTTCCTAATATATTTTTACAGGAGAGGCAGTTGGGCAGTGATTACAAACAGAGCAGATGGTTTCATTCTAAATATGCCTTCATCTTAATTAAGATGAATGTCTGCTTAATCAGAGAATGTCTGCTCTGGGGTCTAAGATAACTCGCCACAGCTAACTCACCATGGCCACCTTGCCATGGCCATCTTGCTGCACCATCTTGCTGTGACCAACTTGCCACAGCCATTTCGCCTCAGCTAATCTGCTGCCTCCATCTCACCACGGGGCAACTTGCAGGAGACAATTCCACTTGGGATAACTCAAAACGATAAATGTCATCCGCCATTGTTTCTTTGACATTATTTCCAGTGACAAAAATGGAATTCCTCCAGGGTGAGTTGGCCATGGCAAATTGTCCCATTCCATCACACATTCCCCAAACTGCAGAGATACACAAGAAGAGAGCTTATACACACATAGACACAGATCTGACCCATTACTACATTACAGGGAGTTCTCGTTTAGCGACCACAACTGGGACTGTTAACGATGTTATGTGAAGTGATCACTAAGAGCAACTGTGACTGTGCTTAGGATCTTATTTCAGGTTTCCTTGGCTTTACAGACCTGCAAAGGTCATAAACACAATGATTGGTTATAAAGTTTTTTTCCATCACTGTCATAACTGTGAAATGGTCACTAAGTGAGGATTATGTGTGCAAAAGAAAATACAATATAGACACCTACAGTAAATGCCCATTGCTGACACAAGGGTTGGAAATAACTCCAGAAGTCTCATTCTGCCTTCTTTCCCTACCTTCATTCCCTATCCACACTTAAGTTGCTAATAATTGACTTACAGGAAGTGGGCACTGAGACAGCAAAATCTAAATTATTTGGGTGAGTAAAACTGAAAATCAAGTGTCAACTAGGAGTCCAAAAAGATGTGTCCAAAATGGATGAACAGATTTTCAGATGGCAAACATAGTTCAATGGTAGCAAATGTGAAGCTGAGCATGCTGAAGCAAATATAAATGCAAGCTTTGTGCACATACCAGTAGGACTGAGTTGGCAGTGACTAACAAGGGATCTTGAAATTGCATGGATTACTGACCAAAAGTGCTCACTCAGTGTCTGGAAAAGGAGAATTTTGTGTCTGAAATCAATTGAAAATGTAATAGATCCACAGACCATAGTAATTTATCAATATATAAATATATAAAACTGGACACATGTAGAATGCTGTTTTCTTTCCTGCACTTAAAAATAGTGCATTGTAAAACAAAAATATCTTCACTCTTAATCTGTTTGAATATGATTTTCCAAGCCCCTCAGCTCTGGTCAGGTTTTTTTTTCTCCTGCTCAGTTTTTAATGCTATCATAAATTTGGGTATATGCTTGACAGGAAAGTCATGTTCTTTATGGAATACTAACCACCAAGCTCTGATCGTAGCAATTCTAGGTGGTATTACCACACATTCTCACTAGATGGCAGCGTTGAACTGTTCCAGCGTAAAATTCTCTGTAAACTCAGCTCAGATGATCAGGATCACTTGGTTTCTGAGATTTACTAATTAAAGCCAAGAACCTAGTATCTCTGAAGAAATCCTTGAAGCTGAGACTTTCCCTTTTGCAGCAAAAGTAAAAGATATTGAGGGGCACAGTAGCACTGAAATTGTGGTTGTTCCAGACTGGGAAACCAATTTCATATATAGGTCAATATGTTATAGTAAAGCTACGGTAATAGAAGCTTGCAAGTTTGCATGTTCTTCCCCTCACAGGAGGAATTAGAAGTTCAAAGGCATTAATGTAAGTCAATATGATACTAATGTATATGATGTGTATCACCAGGCTATTTTGAAAGTGCCTTATTTATTTTTATCCTGTGTTTATTATTTTTATAAATAACTCAAGGCAGCAAACATATGCAATACTACTTCCTCCTCCTGTTTTGCCCCACGATAACCCTAAGAGATGTGTAATTTTTAATGTGGATGTGAAGACAAATATATACAATTACCCAGAATGGTGGAATTTAATGTATTTACAGAATGTGTTCAAATCAAGACTACACATCAATCTGCCAATGATGCTTTAATCTGAATTCTTGCATGGAGTGGGACTTGAGTAGTCCCTTCCAACTTTATTGAGTTTGAATCCATACACTTCCGAGTTGTGTCTCACTCTTGACTCAGGATTAAAAGCACCATCCTAGGCATCTCTAAGACTAATGCTAGTGAATTCAGTGTCGGAGAATCAAGAAACCTTATGTTAAGATTGTAGCTTTTATCATTTTAAGAAATATAGTTCCATGTTTTTCACATTGTACTGAACCAGTTTATTAAATAAGCCACAACAGGCTGATCTTGCTCATTGCTAACACATTAAATTATGGTTTCAAACCAATAGCTAAATCTGTATAATACTCTCATCCAGAATCAAGCAAACTGTATTATTGCTTACTATGCTAATTGATCTCATTTTTATAGATGAAGTTTCTTCATCTCTCCTTCGTTTCTATTATTTTTTTAACTTTTTAGTTTTAGTATTACTAACACCGTTTCCAAGTGGCGCTCAAGTTGCCTGGATAACAAGTCTCATGTAATAATTCTCCCACTGTGTGATACAAACAACACACAACTGAAGTAGCTAATGCACTGATGTTACTACAAAACGTGTAGATAGCCCCCAACTTAGAACTGTTTGTTTAGTGACCATTTGAAGTTGCAGTGGCATTGAAAAAAGCGACTTATGAACATTTTTCAGACTTACGATCATTGCAGCATCCCTGCAGTCACATGATCAAAATTCGGAGGTTAGGGAAATGGTTCATATGTATGTTTGCAGTGTCCCAGGTCATGTGATCACCTTGTGCGACCTTCTGACAAGCAAAATCAATGGAGAAGCCAGATTCACTTAACAACCATGTTACTATCTTAAGAACTGCAGTGATTCACTTAACAACTGTGGCAAGGAAAGTTGTTAGATGGGACAACATTCACTTAAAACTGTTTCACTTAGCAACAGAAATTTTGAGCTCAATTGTGGGCATAAAGTCAAGGACTACTTGTATTTTAAATACTTGAAAGCAGAATGCATTAACCCCCCTTTAATTTAGCTAAATTAAAGCTGTTTTATGAGTGGCTGGTATCCATGCCGAAAATCTTGATTCATATTTTTTATTAAGCTAGGTTTTATTCTAATCAGATTTAAACAAGCCAAGGAGGCCTTATTCACACTTAACACTGAGCCATAAACTATGGTTTAAATGTACAATTTTTTTGCCAAACAAAAACTGAAGTTTTAAAAAATATATTATGATTTAGCTCAATGTGCAAACTGCCTTGAATTAATTTTCTGTATTTTGTTTCCCCTTTTACTAGCTAACTAATCCATCCCACAACTACAGATGTACTATATACATATAAAATATTTGGTATTCTAATATAATATTGTATTATATTTATTTTCTCAGAATAATAAATCTGCAGAAAAGATTAATGCAACGTATTCTTGGATTATAAAAATATTGCTATTTTGGGTCTAGCAGTATGTTTTTTTTTTATTTTAATCCCATTTATATCCCGCCCTTCTCCGAAGACTCAGGGCGGCTTACAATTTAAGCACAAACCAATGTGCTTAGCAATGTAATGCTGCTTTGCAGACAAATAGCGTACAAAACAATGCTGAGCAGCAATAGATGCATGAATACTAACCGAGTTCATGACAGTTTCAATTGTAGCAGCTGTTCTGTAAGCAAAACTTAAGGACTCAAGGAAACTAATAATACAACTTGTTATGTCTGTTTTACCCCTTAATTTCTCCATCTTCCTCAAAACTAGAAAAAAATGTTTGACTGCAACCAGAATAAGTATTTATTCAAATTACACATACCAAGAAAGTTATTTCACAGCCAACTATACAGTCATTCAAGATTCACAAAAAAGAAATAAAGTCACTCCCGAAAAATAATGACTTGACCTCAACACAAGGCATAGCTCTGGTTTTTAAGGCATTGTATCTCTACGGAAGTAGTTACTGAATATGCTGCTTATATTACACATGGCTACTGCACACCTTGTTTGATTCTCTTCCTGAGAATTTCCTGTTACCTCTACTACTGAAGCGACATTCTTTGTAGTCTTCTTCTGTTTATCTTTCTCAACAATTATGTATAAATCAACAGACGAACCAACGCCAAGGTATTTTCTAAAGAAGATAAACAAGAATCTACCCAACTGTAAAACTCACTGGTTCTGTAAAATGAACATTATGAATATTTCTTCTTGGAAAAATTACTCAAATTCAAAGGTAGTTTTTAATTCGTTGGACTTTTTAAATAATCAATCTGAAGTCTAATTTTATTTCATCCAAGTCAATAATAGGAAGAGTGTAAGGCACTTAACAATGGATGTCACTGTTGCATCTTGTTATGACATAAGGAAAATGTTAAATACAGTGAACAATTTTGTTTTTATTGCCCTTTGTTCTTGGGGGGGCATGTTCCATGTTTATCTGTTTTTTTCACTGTTTTCATTTTTTTACCTTGACCCTATATATTTTTGCACCAATGAATTAGGACACAAAGGGTAAATGCAAATTCAACTGATATCACAGTAAACTGTCCCAAGAGAAGGCAGTATTGTAATAGCAAAGTTCTGTTCAATACTACCAATCTTTATTGCCCCTGGACACATCAAAAGTACCTTTGGTTTTGTTATGCAATGGCTAAATTGACACGCATGGATTATGGAAGAATCCAATTTTAAATGTGATTATTCCATAGGATAGTATTCATATGAATACTGTACATATTATATATAATTACAGTTGTTTGCATATTTTAATTAATACATAGAACCTTCTGTGATGGGTTGCTTTATTTCAGTGGTAGGTTTGACATATGCAATATAATGCATAAGTATGTCTGTTTTCAAAGGAGTGTGACAGCCTCTGTGTATGATGGAGCCCCCATACTTGTTAAATTGATGAGGCCATCATAATTTGCTTTTGGGTCCACACCCTCGCCCAGTGCACTACAGATTAAGCTGCAGAAACAAATTAATTTGTCCTAGCAATTAAAATAGTAGAAATAACAGAATCTACCTAACTGGATTAACATTTTTTCCAGAGATATCAACAGCTCCTTTTCCATTCTACCAACTTCCCCAACAACAAAACAACAAAGCTCCTTTGGACTAGGAAAACAATTTTTTTTTTGTAATGTTAAAACATGCTCAATACTCAAACCATTTCATGTATATTTTCCACTTTAACGAACAGCCTATCCAAGTCATTCCTTATGTCATCTAAAGAATCCTTCATTGTTTGCACGTTGTTCTCATTGGTTTCAATTTTCACTGAGTAAGCAACTAAATTGTCAACTGCTGTCCTAAGCATTTTTATGTCAGATTCTACCTGACCAAGAGAAGATCGCACTTCATGAACAGAATCTTTAATAGAAGAGAGTTCTGCCTTATCTCCAGACTGCTCTACATTCACTGAAGACTTTTCTTGGCCCAGCAAAGCAAGAACTTGTTTCTGGATATGACCAAGAGCATCAGCATTATTTGGTAGATCATTCAGACTTCTCCTTAGTTCATCAACATCACTGTAGATTGAGAGCTGTGCTTCCCCAAGACTCCTCACAGTATCGGTCAATGAGCGTACATCATTTTCTATAGTGCTCTGGACAGAACCTAGACCTTCTTCTAACGCAGCCAGCTTAGTGCCATATTTGAAAATGAAAGGTTCTGTTCCTTCGGTGTTCTGGGCAAAAGAGGATGTCAGAGCTTCAACATTCTCTTCTATGGACCCGAGCCTGGATTCCAAGTCTTTACTGCTCTTCTGCAGACTTTCTATGTCATCTTTGGAGAACGCATAGCCTTCTTGAATACCACCAGAAGACCTGATGTGCATCAAGTCATCACTGAGTTTCTTCAGCTCCAATGGAAGATGAGAAAGAGATTCTTCTGCTTTAAGAACTTTCTCTTCTAAAGTCTGTAAGGAAAGGTGCTCTGTATCAGCTACTTCTTTAAACTTCTCATGTTCCTGTTTGAGGTTGACAAGTGCTTTAACTTCAGACAGAACATCAGATTCCATTAAATCTATGGTACTCTGTAAAGTTTCTATACTCTTCGCTTTGGCTTTCAAGGCCCTCTGCATCTCATCAACTGTGTCTTTCAAGACCTGAAGGTCATGTTTGTATGTTTCTGTTTCACCAAGTGAAGCCATCTTTTTTTTAACTTCATTGATTTCGTCTTGGCTCTGTTTCTGGATAAGTGTGAATTCAGCAATATTATCGTTTATAGATCTTGTTAGTTCTGTCAGCCTTTCTTCCACAGTGTTTTCTAGTGACGTGAAATCTTTTTCTCTGGCATCTTTTACAACATGAATACCATCAGACAAATCTTTAAGAATTTCATTTTGTAATTTCTGGAGAACTTCACCAATGCGACTGATCTCACTCTCCCCTTGCCTAACAATCTTCTCGGTGATTTCTTGTTTTTGCTGAGCGTTTTTCAATGCCAAATCAAAGCCACCACAAGCAGAGTGTAAAGACTGTATCTAAAAACAAAATTGAAACATATAAATAAAGGTTGGCATAGCAAAATCAATTATGTCCCACATAGGAAGATCAGTAACTTAAGAGCAGAAGAATCAGACAACATGGTATATCTAAATAAATATGACAGTACATATACACTCACACTTATCTTATAAAATGGTTTAGTGATCCAATTAAAGGCTCCAAGAGCTTTCTACTTGTGACAGTCTAAACATTTATTTGTATTCTTACCAACCTTGTATTATTTTATACTAGCCAGGTTTCATCATAAAAGATTTTGATAGAAATAAAAAGCAATACAAGAATAAAAAATTTGCAGTTTTTAAAATGGAGTCTAAAATGTTCATAATCTGATTTTGTACCAATGGCTAGATTCTGCGCTGCAGATTCACATGGGATTTGCATGCAAGGCACATGTTACGGTACAGTGAAAATATTTCAATGCTAGGATTACCAGATCTGGGCTGAAAAAACATAACCACCTCTAGGTGGCAGCAAGGGGACACAGGAAACTAACTTTTGCTACTTGCTGGTTGTCCATATTATTAGATATGGTTCCCCTTTAATTATGCAACTATTGCTTGTAATTTCAAATAAATTGCTACATGTATATGTACTCAGGATGCTCTTCTGTTGCACAATATAACTATTATGCAAACCACACAATCTTATTTTCCACCAAGTATCTAAATTAATCCACTGAATTATATATGTTCTATAGTTGTTCATCCAACAACCAAGATGGCTTATAGAGTAGTATTGTGAGAAATGTCTTTCCTTTATTAAGGAGCAATGGGATATGTTATAGATCTCCATATTTTAATGCTTCTGGCTTCTAATCAGACATTAGTTCAACATTATGGCTGATATCAATTATAAACATACTGCTTTGTAGGAGATAATTATAGAAAGTAAATACATTTACTTTAACTTTCACAGCCAATATAAACCCATACTGTACAGAAAATTTGGCCCATTTTTACACTGTACAGTCAAACCTTGTGTGTCAGGGGATGTATACCCTCACACACATTTCATTTCCTTTAACCATGTAGATTCTAAACACTTTTACAATCTAACCCAAAGGGCAATTTCAACCAGAGGTACAAGCAGGATGTTATACCTTGGTGCTACTGAAAAACCTCACATTTGCTTTATTTATCTTAAACCAGGATCCAAGGTAAGACTGAAGCAGAGAGGCTACTTTTAAGATCTCCCCAGGATCTTGTATGTGAGTCCAGGAAAACTTGCATTTATATCCCAGCCCTGATGTAAAGCACAAGACCAGATTACTTGCAAGATCTCGTCTCCTGTGATTTTTGCTCATCCAATGAGATCTTCTAGGATAGGCATGCTCTGGGTCCCCTCTGTTAAACAGTCACCTGTATATCTTCCCTTCTGTGGCTCCTGTCCTATGAAACAGCCCCCTCCCCCATGACATATGGATGGCACTGATTCTGGTAATCTTCCAGAAGGCCTTGAAGAGGCCTGATTTTCCCTCAAGCACTGAGACCAGGATGTCAGCTGAGCCTGGCATTCTTTTGTGCATTATTAGTTGCCCAGAGTCACTAAATTGAAAGGGACAGCTTTATAAATTCTATAAACAAAGGATAAATGGGGAAGTATACAATAGCAAAGGTTTATGTTTCGTAATAAATCTGTTTTCATCTACTGACATGATTTGCAGAAGACTGTCTTAGATGAATTTTAAGACATGTGAATTTTGGACTCTTGTTTGCTAAAAAGTAATATAAACGGAATGAATCTCTTTCCTTGTCCTAGATTCAACTGTAATGAAGAAAGTCTAGAATTAGTAAAAATGTGAGCTACTCTTGATTTAGTACATATGCTGCAAATCTGGGCACAGAATTCTTTAACCCTCAGTCACACAGTACTGCACACAAATTAATCACAGAGCATCTTGCTTCAAATCTACCTCTGCCATAAATTCACTAAACCAGTGATTCACAATCTCAGCAGCTTTACTATGGACTGTATGAAATGGCCCAGGAATTCTGGGAGTTGAAGTCCATAGTAGGTTAAGAAACTCTGCACTAAATAGAACTTAGAATTTTCAAGCCATGGAAGCATCAAATAAAAAAAATATTGGAACTCATCAATAATGATCAGTGATAGAAAACTGGCTATGTTCAAGGGAACTTTCAAAAAAAAATCTCACAGAACCCTATAATGGAATCTAAAAACTTTAAAAAAACATAAGTCTGAAAAACTCTAGGAATCTTGATTTCCTAATTCTTATAGTTGCAAACAGAAGATTGGAATGTAACTACTAGATTCTATGACTACATAAAATACTGAACTCAACTATATGGTGAAGCTATGGCCTCCTTCATCCCAAAGTTAGTTCCCAGTAACCTTTGAAGCAATTACTGTACATCCAGATTACTTAAAGATGAAACTTTACTGAACAGAGCAATCTGTGGCCACAAACTTCCTCTGTAGGTTTGCTGCACAATCTGCAATTTGTTCATAGCAATCTTGAGGCTTGCTGTATTAAAAAAAAGTCAAATGTGTATTTTATTAAAATATCCATGTAGTTAAAAGTGAATTCATATTCTAATCCATTTTACACAAAATGGGCCGTTCCTGAGTTAATAGATTTCAATTCCCTGTAATTTCCACTCAATAAAGCTGCGTATTGGAATTGGTCCAGTAACTCCCAAGGGCACCATTTTGGGAAAAGCGGAATAAGCATTCAATTGTCTTATTAATGCATCCCAATCCAACTGAAAATACTTATTACAAACAGTGCAACGTTAACTTTTGTAGTCAAGATTCAAGTATGTGCTATATGGCTCAAAAAAATTAGGCCACTTTGGGTTAGAGTTCCCAAGACTTTTTTGGATGCAACTCTTGAGGGCAATTCCTAAAGACTAAATACTACTAAACATAATGAAGATTGAGTCTGTGAAAACTTGTATATTTTTTTTACTATCCGATTTCCTACCGGAAGCAGGAAAAAACTAGAAAATCCAACGCCCTCCAACTACGCGAGCCTGTGAAGTCCACTCTCTCTCACCCTCGGGCACACTGACTGGCGAAGACTAAAAAGACATTCTAAATTATTAGAAAACAATCAGATGTTATTTCTTAATAGTTGTTTTTCTTCCCCCCCCCTCTCCCCGAGGATTTCAACGTTATTGCCTGGCTATTCTCTGCAACGCCACGCTGCAAAATTGCTCGCGCCGCATGGACCGCACGTGGCTTGCAAAAAAAGAGAAAAAAGAAAAAAGAAAACGCCGCTCCTTGGAGGAAAAGTCTGGCTTTTTAAACGGGCAAAAGCAAATTCCATCACTCTCCACCCACGTAGCAGCCCATCAGCAGCCTTCTCCTCCCTGGAAAGACAACATTCAAGCGCCATGCGCTTGGAGCTACAAAGTCTTCCTCTCCGGCGCGATTGCTTCAGGCGAGCAAATTTGGCGGCGTTCCAAAGCAAGGCGAACCATCGCCTCATACCTCCGAACAATTAAATCCCCAAAACGGGGGCATATGATGGGCGGCTTCTGCCTCTCCTCCCCCCAACCTCAGGCTCCGGCTGGTCAGCCTTGGAAAGGCTGCCCTCGACGCTTCCCGGGGAAGAAATGAGGACCCCAAATGCAGTTCAAATGGGATAGGGCAGGGGTCGGCAACCTCGGCTCTTTTATGACTCGTGGACTTCAACTCCCAGAATTCCTGAGCCAGCATAGCTGGCTCAGGAATTCTGGGAGTTGAAGTCCACGAGTCATAAAAGAGCCGAGGTTGCCGACCCCTGGTATAGGGTTTCCTGCCTGAGCAGGGGGTTGGACTAGATGACCTCCAAGGTCCCTTCCAACTTTATATTATTATTATTATCTTCCCCAACTACCTTTTGCACGGCGCCTTCCAAGGAGCGGGTCAGCTCTTCCCGCTGCTTGGTGAAGCTTTCCTGCCTCTGGCTGATCTGGCTGACTTCCCCCAAAAGGTGGTGGACGTAATAGCCCGAAGCCGCAGCGGCTGCCAAGAAAGTCAAAGACAGGAGAAAGTTCAGGATGGCGCCGCAGCTGCAGGACGAGGCAGCTTTGCCCCCGCCAGAAGGCGGAGAGCCCCCTTTGCTGCCTTTGGAGTGGGCCTGGGCCTGGGGCGGCGGCGGCGGCGGCTGCTTCTTCGCCACGTCATCGGCTTGGTTGGAATGGGCCCCCTTTTCGGAAGAAGCGGGGTTGCCGCTGTTCTTGCTGCTCCTTTGTTTGGCCGCCGAGGATGACATGCTAAGCTGAGGCGCCTTGACTCTCTCTCTCTCTCTCTGTGTACTCTTCTGAAGGCGTCGGAGCGAGATGGAGCGGTGTGGAGACTTCCCCGAGGCGCACTTGGAAGACCCCGCGAGAAGAAGAAAGGCTGGAGCTGGGAGGAAAGGGGCGCTTCTCCTCCATTCAAGTTCGGTATGGGAGAGACGGGAGGGAAGGCACGGAATTCAGGCGGGCTTCATCTCCGCCCTGCCCAGCGGCGAGCGCCGCCTCCCCAAGTTCCATAACGCGGGGGTGGGAAAGGGTAACTGCCACGCACACCGATCGAGGAGGAAAAGGATGGACCGGGAGCGCAGAGAGAAACGCGGAGGGAGGGAGGGAGGGCGGGAAGCGAAGCTGCATTTCCTGCACTTGGCATTTTTGCAAAAACGTCCCTTCGAGTACAGGGAAAGTGGTGTGGAATCTCTTGTGTCCCGTTCCCCCCCCCCAAATAAAACCTTCGCCTAAGTTTCTGCCGTTAGAAATGTCTTGTTTTTTCTACTTTTCTAGACCAGCGTTTTCCAACCTTAGGAACTTGAAGATGCGTGGACTTCAACTCCCAGAATTCCCCAGCCAGCTATGCTGGCTGGGGAATTCTGGGAGTTGAAGTCCACGCATCTTCAAGTTCCTAAGGTTGGGAAACGCTGGTCTAGACTCTTTGTTGCCTTGAGTGCAGCCGCTTCGACGTTTATTTTGGGGGGAAACCCTTCAAGATCCGAGAATTTTAAACTTGAATTATAGCTGCTAGGGGAAAACCTAAAGAAGTGGTTCCCAGAGACTTTTGGAAGTCGCGGGTGAACACGGGCACTTCCGAGGGAAGTGAACTGATGTGAGGAGTAAAAATTCAACTCCAAGGATGTTGGAAAGTTTTATTAAAGCTTTTGCAAAAGTGGTGGAACTCTTGGTAATAGCAAATCCCAGAATCCACACTTGAATCAATTTTTGCATATATTTTAATATCCTGCCCCATACATCACACCACATCCTTCCAAAGTGAGCCCAGTTGATAGGCCCACCCGGTCACATGCTTTCCGACCGGCTAAGCAACCATTACAATTACCAGACCCTCCAATTATTAGATCAAATACCCTTTTCTTCCTATCTTATCTTCACTCCCTTTTCTGTGACATGATTTGTAACATCCTGCTAACCTTATCTACAAGGTGAACTGTTACCCAAGATGGATAATTGCTATTATAAAAGATTTGTGTCTTCCCTTGTTTTTCTATAAAAATGCCTGCTTTGCATCTAGAAGCTATGTGTGTAATAGAGTTCATGCTTCGGTTAAACATGGCTGCAGTTTGATTCTTAGTTATACTTTTAAATACTAACTCTAAGCAGTTTTTATAAAGAATAAGCTTTATGTTATAATAATAATAATAAGAAGAAGAAGAAGAAGAAGTAGTAGTAGTAGTAGTTGGAAGGGACCTTGGAGGTCATCTAGTCCAACCCCCTCCTAAGGAAGGAAACCCTATACCATTTCAGACAAATGGCTGTCCAGTCTCTTCTTAAAAACTTACAGTGTTGGAGCATTCACCACTTCTGGAGGCAGGTTGTTCCACTGGTTAGTTGTTCTAACTGTCAGGAAGTTTCTCCTTAGTTCTAGGTTGCTTGCCTAGTTTCCATCCGTTGCTTCTTGTCCTGCTTTCAGGTGCTTTGGAGAATAGCTTGACTCCTTTGTGGCAGTTTCTGAGATATTGGAACACTGCTATCATGTCACCCCTCACCCTTCTCTTCATTAAACTACACATACCCAATTCCAGCAACCATTCCCTATATGTTTTAGCCTCCAGTCCCCAATCATCTTTGTTGCTTTTCTCTGTACCCTTTCTAGAGTCTCGACATCTTTTTTACATCGTGGTGACCAAAACTGGATGCAGTATTCCAGGTGTGGCCTTACCAAGGCATTGCAAAGTGGTATTAGTACTTCACGTGATCTTGATTCTATCCCTCTGTTAATGCAGCCTAGCACTGTGTTGGCTTTTTTGGCAGCTGCAGCACACTGCTGGCTCATATTTAAGTGATTGTCCACTAGGACTCCGAGATCTCTCTCACAGTTACTACTGTCGAGCAAGGTACCACCTATACTATACCTGTGCATTTGATTTTTCCTGCCTAAATGTAGAACCTTACTTTTTTCGCAATTGAATTTCATTTTGTTAGATAGTGCCCAGTGTTCGAGTCTGTCCAGATCCTCCTGTATCTTAAGCCTATCTTCTGGAGTATTGGCTATTCCTGCCAGCTTGATGTCATCTGCAAATTTGATGAGTTCCCCGTCTATCCCCTCATCCAAATCGTTGATGAAGATGTTGAAGAGCACTGGGCCCAGAACAGAGCCCTGGGGCACCCCACTACACACTTCCTTCCACGTAGATGCAGTTCCATTGAGGACCACACGCTGAGTACGGCCTGTCAGCCAGCTACGAATCCATCTGGTGGTGATGCTATCTAACCCACATTTTTCTATCTTATCAAGTAGTAGGTTGTGATCTACTTTATCAAATGCCTTACTGAAGTCCAAGTAAATTATATCTACAGCATTCCTCTGGTCCACTAGTTTTGTCACTTGGTCAAAGAATGCAATAAGGTTTGTCTGGCATGATCTGTTTTTGACAAACCCATGTTGGCTTTTAGTGATAACTTTGTTCACATCAAGGTGTTCGCTGATTTGTTGTTTGATTATCTTTTCCAGAATTTTCCCAGGTATTGAGGTCAGGCTGATAGGTCTGTAGTTTCCTGGATCTATTTTTTTCCCTTTTTTAAGATGGGAACTACATCAGCTCTCTTCCAGTCCTCTGGTAGTTCCCCAGTGTTCCAGGATCTTTGAAATATATAGTTCAATGGTTCTGAGATCACGTCTGCCAGTTCCTTGAGAACCTTGGGGTGTAATCCATCTGGTCCTGGTGATTTGAACTTGTCTAGGCTGGACAGGTGCTCACCATTTTCTTGCCTATCTTAACTTGCGTTCCTATTCTGTTTTTATGGCACTGGGTTTTGGTAGGTTGGACTGTTTTTTCCCTTTCTGTAAAGACAGACGCAAAAAAATGAGTTAAATAGTTCTGCTTTCTCCCTGCTGCTTGTCACCTTCTTGCCATTTTCCCCTACTAATGGACCAATCATTTCCTTAACTTTTTTCTTGTTTCTTATATGTTGAAAGAAGCTTTTTTTGCTATTTTTGACTTTGGTCACAAGCCTTAGTTCATTTTGAGCCTTAGCTTCCCTCACTTCATCTTTGCAGGCATGGGCTGTTTGCTGATATTCTGCCTTAGTTATGTGCCCCTCTTTCCACTTCTTATACTTGTCCTTTTTATCTTTCAGTTTATCAGAGAGTTCTTTATGCAGCCATTCTGGTTTCTTTTGAAAGCTGTTATTTTTCTTCTTTGTTGGTATTGTGCTAGACTGGGCCTTTATTATCTCACTTTTCAAAATTTCCCAAGCTTCCTGAGTTGTTTTCCCCTTTAGGATTCTCATCCATGGAATTCTTCCCAAGGTCTCTCTAAGTTTATTGAAGTCTTTTAAAATCCAAGACTAGTTTGGCTGTATTCTATTGCTTGTGCTTCCATAATGTTGAATTCCAATATTGCATGATCACTTCCCCCCAAGGTTCCTGTGGCTTTGACACTTTCTATCATTTCATCTCTGTTAGTGAGAATTAAATCCAACATGGCTAATCCCCTAGTTCCCTTCTCTAGTTTTTTGGGAGAGAAAGTTGTCTGCTAGGTTTGTCAGGAATCTGTTAGATCTTCCACTTGGTGCAGAATTTGTCTCCTAGTTGATATCAGGGTAATTAAAGTCCCCCATTACTATTGTGATGCGCTTCCTACATACCTTAGTTAACTGACTAGCAAAAAGTTCATCTATTTCCTCTGCTTGGATGGGCGGCCTATAGTATACACCTATGGCAATGTCATTTTTTCCCCTTTTATATTGACCCAAATACATTCAAGTTTACAGTTTTCATCATTGTTGTGCGCTCTATTTCTGTAGAGATAAAGTTATTTCTTATATAGAGAGCAACTCCACCTCCTCTTTTGTTTAGTCTATTTCTTTTAAATAATTTAAATCCCTCTAGCTGTGTGTTCCATTTGTGGGTTTCGTCCCACCATGTTTCTGTAATGGCAACAATATCATATCCGCCCTCATTTACCTGAATTTCTAGTTCACCCTGCTTACTGTTCATACTCTGCGCATTGGTGTACAGACATTTGAGTCCTTTATGACTGACCCTGTGTTTACTTGCTACATAACTTGTGTGGTGCCTAAGTTCCGCTATTTTCTTAGATTGCCGGGGACAGTGATGTTCTGTATCAATTAACTCACTGTCCCCGTTGTTTAGTTTAAATATTCCTTCAGAAAAGCTGTGAATTTATTGCCAAGTAACTCAGTCCCTTTCTTGGATGGATGCAGACCATCTCTTTTGTACATTTTTTCATTGGACCAGCTACAGACATTGTGACTAATATAACCAAAGCCTTCTCCTTTAAACCACTCCTTTAGCCACATATTAAATTCTGCTATATGCTGGCCTTTTCCATTTTGCTCCTTATACACTGGTAAGACCTCTGAAAAAGTGAGTCTACAGCCTATTCTGCTGAGTTCCTGCCCTAAGCTCTGGAAATTATTCTGCAAGCTCTGGAAATCATTCTGCAGCTCTGGAAATCATGAAAAATGAATTCATAAGCTATATGTTATTCTACAATAGTGTGCACTATTCTAAAAGTATCCTTTAAGTCAATACATACATACATACATACATATTTCCTCTCTATTTCTTCATCTTATTATATCTCCTTTCCTAAATGTATCTTAGGTAAGTGCCTCTATATGCCTATCCCTTTAACAGAAATGGAAAATTGCAACATGTACATTTCTCACACTGATGAGCATTATTTCGTCATGGCGTAAATAAGCCCTGATAATCATTTTCTTCCTTCTCAGATAAGACAGATCTTCCAAACATTGAGATTGTCCTTGACCCGTGTTGGAATAAGGCAGAAAATGCTACAGTAGTTTAATTTCAGAACAGCTAAGAATGTCGTGAGCCTTCCTCATTTGTGGGTTGGGGATAAAATGAAAGTAATGTCAAGGAGCCCCGACTAAAAAAAATGTGGTTTTTTTGTTTTGTTTTTTTGGGGGGGTTTTTTGTGTGTGTGCTGTGATCAGGTGCAATTTCTGGAAAAGACTTACTCAACAGGAATAGTCTCTTACATGGAGATCTTTGCTGAACTGGTGCACATACTCTTAGAAAAGAAATCTTGTTAATATCTATGGTGTGCTTTGCTAGTCCATGGGTTTTCAAGAAAAAGCCTCACCTTTTGTGGAAGGGGGAGAGAGATGTATATGGAATATGTGCAAGCGAATTGTCTTCCTGAAGCTGTAGCCTTTGATGTCTGCATGTCACACTATTTCATAGGACTGCAGCTTAAATATTCTTGGTCGTCAGAATAATGATACTGTGTAATGGGAAAGTGCCACATTCCAAATCATACTGCTAAGCTTGTAAGCTGCCCTGAGTCCTCGGAGAAGGGCGGGATATAAATGGAATTAAAATTAAAATAAATAAAAAAAATAGTCACTCATAAGGATTTCAGCAAAACTTTATTATTTTAGAGAAGGTCCAATGGCTGTAGATCTATGCTACAAGCAAACTGATGCCTCTGCCACCAATCAGGTTGATGCCAGTGTTGAGTGTTTTCCATGTGCTAAGTTCAAACATCTTCCTGCCCCATGGGCATAGTTTTGTGCACGCAGCAAGATGATAAGGTTCTGTTTATACATAATTTTCCTATTCCAGTGGGAAGCAACTGGAATCTGTGCAGTGCCTAGTGATGCAATTGTTTAGACTACTGCAACGCTCTCTACATGGGGCTGCCCTTGAGGACCACCCGGAGGCTTCAACTGGTACAGAATGCGGCCGCACGAGTCGTGATGGGGGTCTCCCGATACTCCCATGTAACACCTCTACTCCGCGAGCTGCATTGGCTTCCAGTTGCCCTTCGGGTGAGATTCAAGGTGCTGGTGATGACCTATAAAGCCCTAAATGGCGAGGGCCCGGGATATTTGAGGGAACACCTGCTGCCAGCATCAAGTTCCCTTCGTCCAGTGCGCTCCCACAGGGAGGGTCTCCTCAGGGTGCCGCCGGTTAAAGACTACCGGCGGGTAACATCCAGGGGTAGGGCCTTCTCAGTGGGTGTGCCTGCCCTGTGGAACCAGCTGCCTGCGGAGCTTAGGACTGCCCCCACCTTCCGTTCTTTCCGCCAGGACCTGAAGACCTGGCTCTTCGAGCTCTCTGGCCCAGGCTGAGAATATTTTTAATTTTAATTTTAACTGGGTTTTAATTTTCTCAGGGTTTTATTTAATCTCTTTTAATTTGTTTTAACGTTTGTATTTACTGTTTTTTAAATGCCCTGTAAACCGCCCTGAGTCCTTCGGGAAAGGGCGGTATATAAATAAAATAAATAAATAAATACTGGGAACTTCAGTCTACTTCCCACTCAAACCTGAAGCTGTATTTGAAAATGCCCTTTCCAAAATACTTTCTATTTATATCCTAATGTTTTACTACTGCTCCTTCCACTTTTTTCTGAATGGAAAAATGTAGTGGCAGAAAAGTTAACATAGCTGCGCAATGGCTTTTTACAACTGTGCTAGGAGTTTTTCATGCAGAAGCAATTGGGCCTTTAGTGTCAATCAAAAACAATGTATAGAATGAAGGAGGGTTTCTGAAATTCTGAGTGATACAGCAATTGTTCAATTAGAAAAAAAAGCATTCTTCAATTTCTTAAATTTTTTAAAACCTTCGATACAGAAATTTTTTTTAAAGGAAGGATAATAATTTGATTCATGATCCAGCTGCAAATTGCATAAGTGCAACTATAATACTACTGTCATTGCACTCTTTAAGTGGCAACTTTGCTACAAGAGGAAAAAAAGGCCAGTGTTGCAGTTATTTCAGACTGGTGTCTCAATAATCTCGGTGAATATAGATGTTTCTCTAAATACTTCTTTTTCTCTAAAAACAGAATATGTTGAGTCTGTTCAATGAAAAAAGAGTCCTCATTACTAAAATGTGAACATCTCATGTAGTTCCCTCCCCTTCTGGCCATTTCTCAGCTGATCAATTTATTTCTGAACATGGACCTGCTTCCTATTTTCAGACAATTGTATTCATGTGATGGTCTCCATTGCCATAGATAATTAATTTTAAATTACCTTGCTCAAATAGACTGGCCTGCATTAGAAAATGGGAGCTATGACATACTCAATTCAGATGTTGTTGAATCATGAATTTTGTAAATGCAAAATTACAAGCTCTATCCAGTGCTGAAGAGAGAAAGACATAATGCTACCTAACCTGTACTGCAAACATCTAGGTGGGAATTCAGTGGTTCCAAAATATGTCTTTGTAGCCTTAAGTACAGATTAGTCTCTGAACAATTCTTCATTTATTTATTGAGAAGCCAATTGCACTGAGTTTGATAAAACTTATTTTCAGGTGGATAGAGGTATGTAGGATTAGAAGACTTAGTTTCCAGTCATTTAGTCTAGATGGCAACCGTAGCCTTTGAGGAAAAGATACATTTTTAGAATGATTCTAGATTAGTCTAGAGTTTAGACTAATAGTCTTCTACAACCTTCTTAGGTGTTTCTGAGGGAAAGTTTGCATAGTGTAAATCCCACCATCTTTATAATCCTTATGCACTAAATAGATCTCACAAGGTTTTCAGACAATTAAGAGACACTGCATCAGCTTACATTTGGAAATAGATTCAGGTAATCCCTATGAACTATGATTGACCGAGGTAAGGGCAGAATTCAAAGAAAAACATGAACATAAACTTGGAGTACTTCTGTGAAAAATGTTACTTAGATAATATTTACAGAGTTTTATCTTGAGCAAGGACTATGACTTCAGGTTTCAAATTCTGATTTCCCATTTGCTGTTAATGTACCATTACATGGATACATCTGCAAAAGAGTAATTACCCAGGAGACTCTAGATAGGATGAATGTACCACTGAAACCAAAATCTACAGGCAGTCCTTAACTTACAGCTGTTCATTCAGTGACCATTTGAAGTTACAATGGCACTGAAAAATGTGATTTATGACTATTTTTCAGGTTGTTGCACCATCCCCATGGTCACGTGATCAAAATTTGGAGGCTTGGCAACTGACTCACGACGGTCACAATTTCCTGGGTCATGTGATCACCAAAGTTAATGGGGAAGCCAGATTCACTTAACAATCGTGCTACTAACTTAACAACAGGAGTGATTCACTTAAGAACTGTGACAAGAAAGATCATAAAAAGAGGCAAAACTCACTTAACTGTCTTGATTAGCAACAGAAATTTTGGGCTCAATTGTGGTTGTAAGTCGAGAACGACCTATACATCTCTCCCTTTTGACAAATATCTTTGAGCGTTACTGTTTAAGTTGCATAGGGAGTATGTGTTTAACACTATTGTTGCCGAACTGTTTATATATTATGGACGTAACTAAATAAAATTTGCAATCTGAATCTTTACAAGTTTATTCCATATGAACTTTATCAGATACACATAACTAGAATATCAACTTAGAAAAAATGTAATTGGGATTAATAAGTATCATTCTGGCAGAAGTAAAAGGGGGATTAAAGGAGCAACAAGACTCAAAGGCACCTCTTTCTCTTTTTGTAAATATGATTATAGGCCACACCTACCATTGCAGTTGTTTTATATGAATGCACTAATAACTTCCTCCCAAATTTCCAAATGTACTCCCTTCAGCAAAAGAACTTCCTTGTGGCATATTTTTATAACTACAGTCCATTTACTGTATTGTATGTTTTATGGTGCCACGACCATGTTAACAATACCCAAGAACAACTACTTGAGAACAGACTGGACATGTTTGAGCAAGTCTAGAGTAACCTTCTTGCTTTTTCTTTGTGCCTAAACTGAGTCTACTTTTTCAGCAACCTGAGGCAGACATTTCCTATGGGTCTTCCTTCAGCGATACTGCTTTTTGCTTCTGGATATTATGCCCTACTACCCTATCTCCTCTCCAGAAGTAAACTATGTGAAAGAAAAATGTATGTATCCAATATAGCCTTATTCAAATAAGAAATGGAAATAAACAGCTCACTGACCAATGGCACTTAGATTGTATTTGCCCACCTTAGCAGTCAAACCCAATCTCAAATTTTGACCTATGATAGTTAAAGGCTGTGAAAAGTGTAATAAACCAGCATTCCTAAATCAAGTGTTCATCCTATACAGTATGTCCCAGAATCCCCAGGCAACCTATTGTACATGTTGTGTGGCAATTGTGAGAGTAATAGGCCCCAAACATTTGAAGCCAGACTGGGCACAGCTGGAGAAAACTAAAAATACTGAAATAATTTTGTCAGCCTAATATTTGAGGGGCTGTCACAGAGAGAAGGGGCCCAGCCTATTTTCCAAAGCACCAGAAGGTAGAACAAGAAGCAATGGATGGAAACTAATCAAAGAGAGAAGCAACCTAGAACTAAGGAGAAATTTCCTAATGGTGAGAGCAGTTAACCAATGGAGCAACTTGCCTTCAGAAGTTGTGGGTACTTCATCACTGGAGACTTTCAAGAAAAAGACTGGACAATCACTTATCAGAAATGGTATTGGGTCTCCTGCTTTTTTGGGGGGGATGTTGGACTAGATGACCTACAAAGTCCCTCCAACTCCGTAAAATTCTTCAATGTATTTCTTCTGCACTGCTCAGTCATGCATTTGATCAGTCTTCATTTATTCAACCCATTCATTCTTGACCCTGTTTTATTCCACACCTATGTATCCCATTTGCACTGCATTTATTTTTTTGCCATATCCAACTTTCACTTCTTTACACACACCCTTCTTTCATAAGCATTTATTTCTCACAATGGACTACATAGTTGGCAACCGTCTACTGTAGTATATGAATTATATTTGCAGGTATGCCAATTTTTCTCTACTTGGAGAATGACTTTTCACTCTAGACTGAGCAGTGATATTTCTTCAGCTACTGAGAGAACTAGCCAAATAGATTTTGTATGTGTGGGTGGGTGTTTCAATAGACATGGGGAAGAAGAAAAAATAATGCCACTGCTGTAGTATGGGAGTGTCTTGGTTACTTTATAAAATGAAACAGTCTAGCATCCTGCCCTCCTAACAGGTGGAGTCCTAACCATATGATTCAGAGTTGGTTCTCCCAAGAAACTGGGTGAGTCAGTTCAGCCAATACAAATATGTACCTTAGTCTCTTCAAGATTTATTGGTTAACATTTAAAGCATTGATGGAAGAAACTGCAGTATATCTTTTGAAATAGCTTGGCTATAATTTAACATTTGAGTTTAAAAAATTAATCTTTTCAAGCCAATTTTTGAGGCTAAACCAGGAATAGGCAACCTTGGCTGGCTCAGGAATTCTGGGAGTTGAAGTCCACAAATCATAAAAGAGGCAAGGTTGCCTACCCCTGGGCTTAACAAATCTGTGATCCACTTCAAAACAGATCATTTTGATACTGTAAAAACTGGTTTGGGGGAGAACTTAAAAGAGTCTTTTTTATTATCTGCCATCAAGTTGTGTTTGACTCCTAGTGACCACATAGTTTTTTTTTCATGACAATAAAGTGCCAATATTGTCCCTAATCTTATCCTTCAGGTCTTCTCATGGTGCATTCATCACCACCACATTGAAGTCCATCTAACTTACTGTTGGTCATTCTCTTCTCTTTCTTTCCACCTTTCCAGCATTCGAGCCTTTTCAAGAGATCTGAGTCTTCATGTGTTGAAAGTAGCATAATTTGAGCCTGGTCATTTGTGTTAATGTACTTGATGATCCATTTTCTTGGCTGTCCACAGTATTCTCAGGAATCTTCTCCAACACCAAAGTTCAAAAGTGCCAATATTCTCCTGCTTGCTCCATAGTGTCTCACAGTAAAACAGTATTACTAAATAAAATTAAAATGTAACTGTTGTTTATCTTATTTTCCATAACAATTATGTCTCCAATAACTACCAAGTAGATCACAGGGCAACATTCCTTCATAATTGTTTCCTCCAATTGCTTTTCAGTGGCCTTTGAAAATGGAAACTCCCCCTAGCTATCACAGTTGGTAAAGTGCCCCCAATGGATGATACCCACCAAATATGTTGGCCAAAGGAATCAGCTTTAAGGCAAACCTTTTCGTGGATTTGTCCCATCCAACTATGCCCCAGTCTCTTTCGCTACTGTGGATGTGTTGGAGAGGACACCTCCAAAACTGAAGTTCCGGGAAGGCTGAATGAATCCCACTACAAAGCCATTTAAATTTAGCACCCTGAGGCCAAAAATGTACAGCGGAAACTTCGTGACTCTTGTCTTCTTTCGCTTCCCTTCTACGAAACCTGCTCCTATTTTCCACCGTCAACGAGAAGATATTTTATCGCATGCAGGTGGCCAATTCAAACAGGCAAGCATTATGACACAGGACAGAATCGAGCAATCTACATTCCCACAGCAACGTAAGCCGGTCGCCTGAGAGGGCAGGAAAGAGCTGTGTTTTGGCCCCAGCGCTGGCGCCCAACCGCGATATGAGCTGCTGGAGGAGGAAACCTCCGAGCCGAGCAAGCAGGGAGAACTGGGGACACCCGCTCGCTTCCGTAAACATCGCTTAACCCCGCCCCTCCAGCCGGGAGAGGAGCATTCCTACCCAGGGAAGGGGAGCGGACCCATCTCATAGAAGGACGAATTTGCCTCCCTTTTTGGGTAAAATACTGCGCAGCCGGCTTCGACCTGTCCTGGCTAAAACTTGTCGTTTCGCTCTCCGAGTGTTGCTTCCCTTGCCTGTCGTGTCGGTTAAGATACGGCATGAAACGTTTCCCCCTCTCCTCCTAGAGAAGTGGGAGCGTCCAGGCAGCTGCTAATAGACGGCCAAAGACTATGTATAACCAAACAGGGGAAGCGGATGGAGAGTTAAAGCCCGAGTGAGACCAGCTGAGGAGCAGCCCAGACAGAAGCGGGGCAACCGAGGACTTCTCTGCCTGGAAGGGTCTCTTGCGGTGAGTGGCTCTCGATTGGCCTTTTTCCTCCTCCTCTTGAGAAAGGAGCGCCCGCGTCCTCCCCAAGCCCGAGAATCCTATCGATTGTGATCCCTGGATTGTCTCGGGAGCCCCTAAGGCTCGCTTGCCCTGCGGAGAACCCACGAGCGCGGTGAGAGTGGTGGTGGGGGGAATCTTTCTGGCTGGATCCTGACGTGAAGCAAAGCCCGTGTCAGACCCTGCGGTTCTGATTTGCAAACAGTGACTAATGGCTTGCGCTGTTTGTCGAATTCAGCTGGCCTCGGCTTGTTTGGCCCCCTGGCTAAACAAACAAGCAAACATAAGACGGGGGTGGGTGGGTGGGTGGGAACTCGATCTCAAGGTGACTCCTCTCGTCTGTCAACCGCAAAACGCGCTTTTTGCACTTGGGCAAAGCTGAGTGGGGGAAGGAGAGCAATAATTCCCTTTGGGGGGCCGTGGGGGGGGGGGAAATGGTGGAAAATCCTTCGTTGGCAACCCTAATCATTTCGTCCTTTTTGAAACACTTTTCTAACGACCCTCCTTCACCGTAACTTCTCGGATGCAGTTAAAGATCCGAAAGCGTTTAGAGAAAGAGCAGGTGACGAAGGCGAGAAGCGACCTGTTGTTTAGAGGTTTTCCTTGGAAACGCTGGTTTTGTTTGGAGCGGAGGGTGCCAGGACGCTTGCGCCTCTGAGCCGCCGCCAAAAATACATCTGCGGGGAGGGGATCGGCCAAGCCGAGGAGGACGAGGAGGAGCTGCTGTTCTTCCCCTCCGGAAGGGGCGTCGAGTTACTCATTTGCTGTTCTTAATCTTGTACGGTACAATAGAGCGGTGGAGGACGCGGCTCTCATGTTGACTTGCTAGTAGAGGTGGTCCTCGACTTACCATCACAGGCCCAGAATTTATGTTGCTAAGTGAGACTTTTGTTAAGTGAATTTTGCCCCATTTTGCGACCTTTCTTGCCACAGTTATTAGTTTAAGATAGTAACATGGTTGTTGAGTGAATCTGGCTTCCCCATTGACTTTGCTTGTCAGAAGGTCACAAAAGGGGATCACACTCCAGGATACTGTAACCGTCATAAATATGAGTCGGTTGCCAAGCATCTGAATATTGATCATGTGACCATGGGGATGCTGCAAGGATTGTAAGTGTGAAAAACATAAGTCATTTTTTTCAGTGCTGTTATAACTTTGTTCACTAAATGAACTGTTGTAAGTTGAGGACTACCTGTACATCCTCTTACTCTGACCATTGCATTTAGGATTATGGAAATAAAATCTCAGGAGGGGGCCACCACAAAAATCTGGGTGACCACTACCTGGGAACCAAGGACAAGAGTTCTGTATTATTATTATTATTATTATTATTATTATTATTATTATTATTATTATTATTATTATTATTATTCCTTATAACTAAAATTAAAAAGCAAAACTTCTATATAGTAGCTGTCTAGATTTCTGCAACAGATCCAATAGTCCATGGTTCAGATGTTTATAAACATTCTTGCACTTAAATCATCATCTTAGTTAACAATGGTGTTTTTTTCTTAATTTAACAAATAGTAGAAAGTTACTTAAATATTAAATGTTTCTAAAAGTACTTTAAAGAAATAAATCACTGTCTATTAGAACAGAATACACCATAATAATTGCACGTCTCTCCATTTCCATTTCTGCACAGATTCTCTTGATTTTTCAGGATTTTAAATCACAGGACACATTTGCCATGAGATCATGTGAAACCACCTCAAATCACAGGACACATTTTCCAGGCTTCTTAGTCATGGGTCCTTTTGCTTCCATTGCAACAGTAAAACATAATTTGAAGCCCGAATCTTCCTGGTTTCATTTAATCCTTACATGGAACCTACATGAAATCATCAAGAAATAAATATGTAGTGTCCGTACAATTGAACAATCATGGATCTCACCACTTTTGGCTCCAACCTGACATAAAAATTGGGTTTGAGAGAGAGAATTTGATTTTGTATCACTTTTAAAGGGAGTCACATGACATCATTCTAAAGTCACAAAACACCTTTGTCTATATACAGTGAACACAATAGATACTATCAATTGATTGGATGCTTGGATTTGAGGCATGAATCTATATCATTTTTTTAACATTAGATCAGTTTGAAATAATTGTTAAAATTTGGGTCAATATAAAAGGGGGAAAAATTGACATTGCCATAGGTGTATACTATAGGCCGCCCAGCCAAGCAGAGGAAATAGATGAACATTTTGCTAGTCAGTTAACTAAGGTATGTAGGAAGCGCATCACAATAGTAATGGGGGACTATAATTACCCTGATATCAACTGGGAGACAAATTCTGCACCAAGTGGAAGATCTAACAGATTCCTGACAAACCTAGCAGACAACTTTCCCAAAAAGTAGAGAAGGGAACTAGGGGATTAGCCATATTGGATTTAATTCTCACTAACAGAGATGACATGATAGAAAGTGGCAAAGCCACAGGAACCTTGGGGGGAAGTGATCATGCAATATTGGAATTCAACATTATGGAAGCACAAGCAATAGAATACAGCCAAACTAGAATCTTGGACTTTAAAAGAGCTAATTTCAATAAACTTAGAGAGACCTTGGGAAGAATTCCATGGATGAGAATCCTAAAGGGGAAAACAACTCAAGAAGCTTGGGAAATTTTGAAAAGTGAGATAATAAAGGCCAAGTCTAGCACAATACCAACAAAGAAGAAAAATAACAGCTTTCAAAAGAAACCAGCATGGCTGCATAAAGAACTCTGATAAATTGAAAGATAAAAAGGACAAGTATAAGAAGTGGAAAGAGGGGCACATAACTAAGGCAGAATATCAGCAAACAGACCGTCCCTGCAAAGATGAAGTGAGGGAAGCTAAGGCTCAAAATGAACTAACGCTTGTGACCAAAGTCAAAAATAGCAAAAAAAAGCTTCTTTCAACATATAAGAAACAAGAAAAAAGTTAAGGAAATGATTGGTCCATTAGTGGGGGAAAATGGCAAGAAGGTGACAAGCAGCAAGGAGAAAGCAGAACTATTTAACTCATTTTTTTACATCTGTCTTTACACAAAGGGAAAAAACAGTCCAACCTACCAAAACCCAGTGCCATAAAAAACAGAATAGGAACGCAAGTTAAGATAGGCAAGAAAATGGTAAGTGAGCACCTGTCCAGCCTAGACGAGTTCAAATCACCAGGACCAGATGGATTAAACCCCAAGGTTCTCAAGGAACTGGCAGACGTGATCTCAGAACCACTGAACTATATTTTTCAAAGATCCTGGAGCACTGGGGAACTACCAGAGGACTGGAAGAGAGCTGATGTAGTTCCCATCTTCAAAAAAAGGGAAAAAATAGATCCAGGAAACTACAGACCTATCAGCCTGACCTCAATACCTGGGAAAATTCTGGAAAAGATAAACAACAAATCAGCGAACACCTTGATGCGAACAAAGTTATCACTAAAAGCCAACATGGGTTTGTCAAAAACAGATCGTGCCAGACAAACCTTATTGCATTCTTTGACCAAGTGACAAAACTAGTGGACCAGAGGAATGCTGTAGATATAATTTACTTGGATTTCAGTAAGGCATTTGATAAAGTAGATCACAACCTACTACTTGATAAGATAGAAAAATGTGGGTTAGATAGCATCACCACCAGATGGATTCATAGCTGGCTGACAGGCTGTACTCAGGGTGTGGTCCTCAATGGAACTGCATCTACATGGAAGGAAGTGTGTAGTGGGGTGCCCCAGGGCTCTGTTCTGGGCCCAGTGCTCTTCAACATCTTCATCAACGATTTGGATGAGGGGATAGATGGGGAACTCATCAAATTTGCAGACGACACCAAGCTGGCAGGAATAGCCAATACTCCAGAAGATAGGCTTAAGATACAGGAGGATCTGGACAGACTCGAACACTGGGCACTATCTAACAAAATGAAATTCAATTGTGAAAAAAGTAAGGTTCTGCATTTAGGCAGGAAAAATCAAATGCACAGGTATAGTATAGGTGGTACCTTGCTCGACAGTAGTAACTGTGAGAGGGATCTCGGAGTCCTAGTGGACAATCACTTAAATATGAGCCAGCAGTGTGCTGCAGCTGCCAAAAAAGCCAACACAGTGCTAGGCTGCATTAACAGAGGGATAGAATCAAGATCACGTGAAATACTAATACCACTTTACAATACCTTGGTAAGGCCACACCTGGAATACTGCATCCAGTTTTGGTCACCACGATGTAAAAAAGATGTCGAGACTCTAGAAAGAGTACAGAGAAGAGCAACAAAGATGATTGGGGGACTGGAGGCTAAAACATATAGGGAACGGTTGCTGGAATTGGGTATGTGTAGTTTAATGAAGAGAAGGTTGAGGGGTGACATGATAGCAGTGTTCCAATATCTCAGGGGCTGCCACAAAGAAGAGGGAGCCAGGCTGTTCTCCAGAGCACCTGAGAGCAGGACAAGAAGCAATGGATGGAAACTAGTCAAGGAGAGAAGCAACCTAGAACTAAGGAGAAATTTCCTGACAGTTAGAACAATTAATCAGTGGAACAACCTGCCTCCAGAAGTGGTGAATGCTCCAACACTGGAAGTTTTTAAGAAGAGACTGGACAGCCATTTGTCTGAAATGATATAGGGTTTCCTGCCTTAGCAGGGGGTTGGACTAGATGACCTCCAAGGTACCTTCCAACTTATTATTATTGTTGTTATTATTAAAATACTGATCATAGATTTCTGCATAAAACCAAACATCAAAACTACAGATCTGAGTATCTGGAACATAATGCAACAGAATATTCTTGATTTTTACACATAGTTTATCTGAAACACCAAGTGATAAATTATATCTTATAAATAGGCAAAAAAACAACAACCCACAAAACTGGTGATGTTTGGCTCCCGCTTGTTATAAAAACAAAAATAACGTACTTTCTTTAAATTTTACCTAGCAATACTCGCTCATAAAATTCAAAAAGACAAAATTAATCTGAAAGTAAACATAAAGAAAACAATAGAAAAGAATATTTGTCATTCAGGGCTGAACTATAGTCTTGAGTGCTCTCTGAGCATGGCTGTTTGTTTGAAGATGTTTCATTACTCAATAAGAAAACAACCAAGCTCAGAGATCACCAAGGATGCCACAATATAGAAAACATACAAATCATTCACAATGGTGATGACAGATAGATAGCTTGATAGATTGAGCAGATACTGAAATCCAATGGAAGTGCACGAAAGTGATAACAGATAAGAGAAATATTTCCCACAAATTCTCAGAAATGATAGCCCTTGCACCATTATTAAGTTTAATAATAAAGAATGACTCACTTAAAAAGATGGCTTAGTAGATCTGAAAGTCCAGGGGCATTTTTAGTAGGAAAAGTATATATATACTGTGACACTTCATTCCAGGTGAATCAGATGGAAGTCAGGAATGCTCACCATCTTTCACTACTAACCCCTTTGAATTCTGTGAATTCTAATTTTGCAATATTTCAAAGATCCTAAGTCTGATAGCATTATGGTGCAACCAATTTTTTTCACTAATATATTTTCTGAAGTTTTTTTTCTATATAGATGTACATAAGATTGCAACACACTGTTCAATACCAGGAAAGAAAACTCCAGGCAGAAGACTTGTATGAAATAAACTTGCAATAAATATGGATGATTAAATGAATATTTTCTTGAGGGAGGGAGAGAGACTCTACATTCTGAAGAGTTCTATCAATTCTGTAAGCCTTTGTCTCTTGCCTCTTCATCTTAATAACGGACTGTATTTTAACTAAGATGCACTTTTTCCCCTTTGGGGGAATTCACTTTAGTTTTGAAGAAGTAACTTAAATGTGGAAACCAATATTCTTGGGGGGAGGGAGGAGTTCAAGCCTTCTTTCTTCCAGAGCTGCTACTTCATAAACCAAGATTTGCCCTTTTAAATGAAGAATAATCTAGGTGTGAAATACAGATACTGCAGGAGGGGGAAGAAAAGACTCCACTTACAGATTTTCCAGGTCATGTTTGTTTTAGTCTTAAAGAAAATGCTAGGACAGCTGAAGCATTTACTAAAAATGCAAGGGTAGGAAAGAACAATAGGTTGAAAGGTCACTAAAGCACCTATAATTCTTGGTAAAAAAATTATGCAATCTAAATTATTAGCTAATGCTAAAGTCTATGTAGAACATATCTCGTAAGTATTTATTTTAGATCTCAGGAGAGAGTTGTCTGTTCCTTTCTTACTGACGTGCAGGGAGAAAACAAAGAAAAAGGTTGCTATTCCAAAGACTGAATTTAGCTCACAACAGGAGAAAAACGAATTTCTGTCTTCTGGATTAATGTTTGCAATGAGTTATTGAATTAGGATGCACATGTAATGTCTTCTCAAGAAACAGATCTACTTAAATGAAACACCACTGATAAAATTAAATTCTCACCTAATGATGTTACATTATGGAATTTGCTGTTAACAAAAGTTCTTTAAAGAAACCTATTTCCCACTTAATTACCTACATCTCTATAATTAATATAAGTGTTGCTGCTCAGCTTCCATTCATTGGGAGATCAATAATGTGATTATTGCTATACCTTTGTACGTGGGCTGCTATGTTTCTGAGGTCAAAAAGATATGCTTATGATATCTGCTAATTCCCCACCATGCACAGGCACACACAAAACATGTACATTTTCTAGCGAAACTAAAGCCATATAGAGCCATAAAGAGCCATGTTGGCTTATTTACTGAGATTGGTATATTCTTGAATCCTTTTCCTCTTCTGAAAAGAGAAATACAATAAACAGTCCAAGAATTTCTAAGTCAAGTATTGTACTACGGTATCACTGAAGTTGGTCAGCACTGATTCTGTTGTGTGCAAGAAGAAAGGTCACACATTCCTTAAATGATTTATTCCCACTATGAGATACTAAATGAACCACTTTTCTGTTTTAATTTTCTGCTTCTTCAAAGAACTGTTTATACTCCAGCCTTGTCTTAGCATGGAGTGTAGATGGGTTAGCTTTCAACTAATATTGCTTATCAGCAAAAGCTAAGAATTATTAGAAGCATCAGCCTGGGAAAAATGAAACATTTTTAGTAATTAAAAAAATGCAAATTGCCACTACAGGGTCTACATTTGTGAGTAGAATTAGGCAACTGGTACATTGCATGACACTCCATAATCCCTCTGTTTTGAAGTCCCAGGGTTTCAATAGGACTTTGGCAAGTTCATGCAGGAGTTAATGTTATGTTTGCTCTTGCCACTCTACAGGTGATGATGTAAGAGTAAAATGATATTTTAATAAAATCACTGCATCAGCTTAAATATTTGATATGGTTGTGAAGATATTCATGCAGAAATGAATATTGCTTAAAAATGAAATTACAAGCGTTTCACAAATATGTAAATGTTAACAGTAATGGAGAGTGAAAATCTAAACGACAACATGGTATACAATTATATTGGTTTTACTCAAATTTCTTCTTTTCTGTGTTTCAGTCTGCAGATCTGCTACATACTCCTTAAATGATCTTCAATAAACATATTGAAAGTGTAAATGCTAATGAACTGCATCAAATCCCACATAGGGAGCAACTCTTGAACAGGTAAGGATTGACCAAGATAGGCAGTCTAAAAATAGTGCAGTAAACACAGATTACATATTTGCATGTATTTCTATTTTTAAATAAGATTCTTTTAAGCATTTAAATATTATTCCAAGTTTTCTAATACAATGTAATTTGTAATTAAGCTTATTTTCCAATCAAAATAAGACTGTGAATTTCTGCTTTAGATTCTGCTTTTATTTTTTGTATATACATATCCTATATAGTTGCACTTAGAACAGATAGGCTAGATCTACCATGTACTTTTTTAGGGTGAGTAAGTGAAGTATGTAGAGGTCTTCATATTTACCGTACTTTTATTTATTGCCTTCTCCTATAGCACTATTAGCAGTAGCTTTCCACTTCCCCAAGATAGCATAAAATGTGCAGACTGCAACTTTATCCACTCCACAATCCTATCCACTCCAGTGATGCAAGGACTCTGTCACTCTATTTCTGGTTGGTTGCATCTATATATACCTTGCATACCTACTAATATTAATTTTCTGAGATCTCCATGTTTTTCACAGCAAAAAGTTACAAAAAAAAACCTTGTGTCTCAAATATCTGAACGTCAGAAACTTTCTTCCAGCAGTTCATTTCATTCCTCTCACTTTCTTATTAATTATTTAGGTTTTTTACAGCATGCCCATTTAATGTCTGCTTTATCAGTAGAAGGGTTGTCTTCTTGCAAACATGAACTTTTAACAGTCAGTTAAGGGCAAACTCATTTCATAATGTAAAATGGTAAATTAACAACATTAGCCAAATACCTCCTATTTGCAATTCAGGGCAGGTGAAAACTTAGGAATGCATTATTTATTTAAGCAGTGGAAGGAGCAGAGGACAGAGAGTAGTGAATGAGTCTAACTTGAGTAAATTTCTGATGTATGTAACTTGAAGTATAAATTAAAAATATTTTTCTTGATGCTTTGTATGTATATTCTGAGTAAGTAGGTAAGAAAACTATTTGTAACTGCTATCTTTCCTTGCTTCTGAATAAGATGTAAAATCAGTATTTGGATAGGTGGCTTGCTTTGAACTATGTGAAGATCATCCCTTTAAGCTTGAGAATCAGAATATATCCTGAGAATCATAATATAGCACAAAGAAATAACCATATTTTTCTTTCTACTACATTAGTAGGTAATTATTCGGTCATTAGGGTATCCAAGGTTGTACATTGAGTTTCTATAGTAGTACGCACAAACATTTTTGATGTGTGCATTCTTAAATTGCAACTTTCTGTAGCTGATTTATTATTACATATGATTATTTTCCAAAAACCTTTCCCATAAAGTGGAAAATATACATTTTGCTGATTGCTACATATAAAGTCAGAAGATCCATTTCTAAATGTTAGTATGGTAATATCTGAGGAGCAGAATGTATTTGGAAGTTTATTTCTATTAGCTATTTTAAAAAGATCAGAGATGGGAGCCCAAACAAAGAAACTCTGAAGTTCGAAGGGAAACATCTCAAATTTCTTTCTGGAGTCTTCATGCTTTGTGCAAATGAGGGACAGTCTCATTCAATTACCTGGCTCAGTGACTCATGTTCTTATGTACTTAATGCAATATGACACACAGGCACAAAACTCTAAAGTTTGTAGTTGTGTTATTAGTATATCACTTTTCTTCATAGGGTCTGACACTCATAAGTTAGATAAATTGTTCCTGGACTGTATCACTACAAATTGTGATTTTATTCACACATCAAGCTAAACAATAGTGTAATTTATTTGGTTTTGGCTTAGTGAGCTATGTAAACTCAGCCATTGTCATCGATAAATCATAGTTTATAGTCTAGCTTGTCCTTCAAATACAGAATTTTTATTTGCTGCTTTTGAGACTATGCCTTTGTTTTACCTTGTCATATGAGCTTTTCTGTAACTACCCAAGAATAAAATGAGGTTTTTTACAGTCTTTGTTACCATGATCATCAAGATTATACAAGGAATTTCACAAATCAATGGTGGGCAACTACTATGCTGCTGCTGTAAAGTATCTTGCACATTTGATGACAAAGTTTTTTAAATGACCTTGAATGGAACCATTAAAACAAATGACAGCTGTGTTGTGGCTTACCCTTTTGATATTAAAAAGTAAAAGATGCCCATGATGTTTTAGTTCCTTTTCCCAAAATTCTGTCTTCCTAATTAAAAAAAAGTGATTTCCATAATTCCTTGCTATATGCTAACACATCTTGAGGACATCAAGTTAGGATAGCTGGTTTCATTCGATTTATTTTTTGTGCTTACACATTTAAGTTTACATCCAAGAAGAGAAATGAAGACTGGCATACTAATCTGTCTCTCCTTCACCATTTGTAGAACTAATTCTCAAGTCCACAAAGAGGGCATCTTCTCTACAATTAATTGGCTTTCAATTCATTGGCAGTTTTGATTAAGAAGTTTCCTATGGAACCAAGGAACATCTGGAAAATGTTCATGTTGTAAACAGGAGATTCATGCTTGCATGAAGTACTTGTTGACTCATTGCCAGAGCAGTTTAATAATTGCATGAGTATGTAAGTTCCAACTGTAATTTTTTAAACTGTATGATGTCATGTTTATTTCCTGTCCTGCGCACGTGCCTAGATATGATTGGTGGGATTATTAATCTAACTGACCAACCCTAGAAATGGTTGCTTTTCCTTGGCACAGGAAGTATTTAATTGCATCATGAGGATTATTGATGGTTCACTACAAGAGGTGTTATATGTTAATAATGGATTTTCAGTTATGGGTTTTTCAAAAGTGAGTAGGTATTAGCATAATAATGGATAAAGTATATGAATTGAGTAATGGCTGGTTTAAATCTCTTATCACACTACAGTGTTGGGTTTCATATTGCATAAATCGGCACATTACTTAATCCACTAGACAAATATTCTAAGTTTCAGTTGGATTGTTGCCATTTATTTAAGTAGTTAAATATTATGGAATATTCCAAGAAATTCAAAGTCATTACTTCTCTTTTTGTTGTAGTAACTCTTTATTAACAAGAATAGAGTAAGGATCATTTGTCCTAGAAAATGTAAAACTTCTGTTAGTAGGTACTAGAATCCATATCCGAAAAGGAACGGTCTCTATTTAAAATTCCAGTGAAAAATAGAACTTCTTCAGTTATGCAGTTTAGATAATAGCATCTTGATATGGAAGAGCATCTCAGTTTCCAAGAAATCCAGTAGTCCATCAAATGCTATCTTAAACTCTGTAAGATTATACCCTAAAATGATTTTTATTATTTAACACTAGACATTAAATACCCAGTCTAGGTTTCTATATTAGAATATGAATCTCTCTTATACAATTCCTATAAAGACAGATAAAATTATATATGTGGAAAATCCTTTGAAGTGTTAATTAACATCTGTCTTTTTAATTTTCAAGAGGACTGCATCTACCTCTAGACAATTGTGATAACTTCATTTGGTGTTTGCTTACACAGGTTAGTTTTGACTAACTTTCAGTAATTTACTTGTCCATAGTTTAATTGTCATGATCATCAAATAGGACAACGTCCACATCTGAAGATCACTAGAGTTGGGAATAGCTGTAATAAAATATAATAGTGCAAGTATGGAGAATTCTATTATATAAAAAACATAATCTGTGATTATGAATAGTCTAGATTTGGTGTCTTATTTTGATTATTTTTTCCAAGATTCTCAGCACTAACCTGGACATCATACAGTTTAAGCCAGTTTGGTATAAAATACAAAGACATTTAATAATACTGCATGATTCATTTTTAAATGTACAATAAAATGGATGAGTTGCATTTAAGATAGGCAATATTTGCTCATCAGATTTATCCAAAGGAGAGATGTCACCATCCCTCAAAGGAAGCTTAGAGAAAAAAAACCCTTACCTGCTTCCTGTATTTTCAGTGAATCTAGGGATATCCTTCCATTTTAAAGATAAATTATTTGGAATAAACGCTACTCTTAAATATTGCTCTCCAGTGATAACAATTTTAAAGACTTTCTTATGGCTGTATCAAACAGATTTTAATAAACCCCTTTTAAAACATTTGGCAGGCTCTATTTACTGGATCAACAGAAGTGATCCAAAATGCCTTTCACTAATGAGCAGAGCAGTGACTGTGATTCTTCAAGATCTTCAGAAAGTGCAACTTCTTCATCTAGTGACTCTGAATACTCAAGGCAGAGTTTTACCAGTGATTCTTCAAGCAAGCCCAGTTCTCCAGCCTGTAAGCAAGAAGCACATACTGGGATATATGTGCCTTTGAATTGTCAAAAGTGTCTGGGATAAGTTCAGGTTGGATATGCAGATCCTCCTCCATTTTGAGGAGAATGTTGGTGGAATATTGTCTTCTGGCCTAATTTGAACATTTGTAGGATTTGTGTCAGAGGAGGACAGTGCAATGTCCCTGACACTTCTAGATTGTGTCCTCAGAACACTCAAAATAATTTCCCAAATTGTGGAAAATTTTAGCAGTTTCCTATGGGAGTTGAGGCTGGTCACATTTTAGAAGGGTTTTTTTAGCTATCTTCTGTGACATCATAACAAGTTTTGTGGGTGAAAGTGATTGCCAGAATCTGAGATTATTGTTAACTTATGACAAGCACGGGTTTGGGTTCTAGCAGTTGCCCATGTATTGATGCTCGGCATTAGTAAAGATATCATGAAGGACTTCCCTGAATTATGTTTATAATTGCCATTAAAGTGTCTTAGCCCAGAGGTCCCCAACCTTTTGGGCACCAGGGACCGGTTATGTGGAGAGAAGATGCGTGATTTTGTGTGCTGCCTGCATCCTGAGGATGGGTCTTTGCTTGTTTGTGTGGACCGGTTGCTGGCATGCCACGGCCTGGTACTGGTCCATGGACTGGGGTTTGGGGACCCCTCTCTTAGCCTATCCGTCTGCAGAGAAATGCCAGCCATATCCTTAAGTACCTTTTAAAATTTTGCTGAAAAAGTGTTAAATAGCAAAATGCTTGAGTTGCCCTCTAGCTGAACTAAATGATCATCTTAGAACATGTCCAAAATATTCTATAACTTATGGGTATACTGGAAAAGTAATTTTGTGCAAACAACATTTCACTAAGATAATGCTTGAAAAACTTTACTTTGAATAGAATGTGTATTTCCTCATTTTAACTCACTTCTGCTTAGTGTTTATTTACTCACTGATTTTATTAATACATTCTCAGTTGGATTTCTCTATTAAAATATCTTTCAACTGAGTAAAATGGGAAATAACATTTTTGTAAAAATAGAGGCAAATAGCATGCCAATAAAAGGAAAACATTCACTTTCGAATACATGTATTTAGATACATATTTTAAAGAGATTTTATTAAAAGAGATTTTATTAATTGACTTCAAAGAGCAAGCAATTTCTGATGCGCAGAGATCAGAATTGGCCTTTTCACTAGAGAGAATGGGCCAATTGTGGCTTAAACTTGGTGGAGTGAAAAGCATCTTGAATCTCTAATGTTAATCCGCCTCCTTCAAGTAAAGTTATCATTCCTGTTCTATTTCTGCTGTCAAAATAAAGCACAAGGGCCAGTCTGATTAGCTTTTGTATAGAGCAGGGGTGTCAAACTCACAATGTCATATGACGTGTCGTGATGTATCGTAACTTTTTTGCCATTGCTGGCAATGGGGTGGGCGTGGTTTTGCTATAATGCATCCGGCCCATGGGCCAGCAGTTTGACACCCCTGGTATAGAGAGTCAAGTGCAAAGGAGGAATTCTCTGGGGCAGCACATATTAATCAGGGCTTGCTGAACAAGGAACAGTTGGCTGATTTCATAAACCAGGATTTCAGCCACAGTAGGATGCTGATGGAACATGCAGGCCAAAACGAAGTGCAGTTTGACTTAGTGTGGTACTTGAACCCAGCTACAGAATGGTGGGGAAGCTCAATTAACTTGTCCTTAAGTTTATTTCTAAGCTAGTCTATTGCTTCAGGAATAAACACTAACACCCTGTTACAAGAACAATGAGAGGGGAACAAGGACTGGCAGTTTTTGAATGGCATTCCAGGTAACAAAATCTTCCGGCTTGGAATTTGCCAAAAAAAAAAAAAGATATTTTGTGAAAATACAGGTTCAGAGTAATTTTTTTTAAAAAAAACACTAAATGAAGAACCCACTTAGAAATGAAAAATATTGATCTGTTTTCATGTTGAGTCAATGTGGCATGTGTTTTATTTCTTGACTCCAGCAACAAGCCCTCCCAAAATGGTTACGTTTGATGAAATGATGGCAGCTGCGAGGAATCTCTCAAACTTGACTCTGGCTCATGAAATTGCTGTAAATGAGAATTTTTATTTGGAACGCATAGAGCACCCACACAACAGGTGGGTTCTAAAAAAGGGAGGGAAAAGGGAGCCAGTTTTCAAACAAACCAACAAGCATTCACAGATAGTTTGCAGAGTTTCAGGGGTCCTTTCAAATGTTCGTCTTTTGGTACAGAATGTGTGTTCAAAAAGCTAAGCAAGTTTTTTTTTTTTAGGTTACACTTGTGATTCAAATAAGCCCGTGAAACTTACACATTGCTACTTTAAAAAACAAAACAAAACTTGAGCATACAGTATTCCTATAAATACCGGCAAAGGTTACATATCACACAAATTGTGACCTCTAACAACTGCAATGGCCCATTTCACAAATAAATTGAGCCCTGATCCTTGGTTTATAAACTGCCATGGCTAGGATCTTTCTATGAGTGAAGTGATAGGTCCTCTAAGCAGGAACTTGATTTGACTTTTGTAGTTTTAGCACTATGCTTCCTTTGAATGCATATACTGTCCTGTCTTCCCATCTCACAGCTTGACTGGAAGGGTTAAACAAATTGTACATAAAGCATTCTGGGATCGCCTAGAAGAAGATTTGAAGGAAGACCCTCCTGAGTATGAGCATGCAATCAAACTGTTTGAGGAAATTAAAGAGGTGGGTCTTTGGTCCTGCTCTCTCAAGCTAAGTTTTTTATTTATTTTTATTTTTATTTTAATCCCATTTATATCCCGCTCTTCTCCAAAGACTCAGGGCGGCTTACAATTTAAGCACAAACCAATGTGCTTAGCAGTAGCCTTCATTCTATGTATATGCCTGCTTATTAGGGCTTTCGCGCCCCCCAGCAGCATTTTTACAAAGTCAGCTTATTGCCCCCAACAATCTGGGTCCTCATTTTACCTACCTCGGAAGGATGGAAGGCTGAGTCAACCTTGAGCCTGGTGGGATGCGAACCTGCACTAATTGCAGGCAGCTGGTGTTACTTAAGGAGGCATTAGCCCACTGCTCCACCAAGGCTCTTTTGTCTTGTCAGTAAGCAGCCATGAAGCAGGTTCTCTACATTGGCATTCTGTAAATCAAAGTTACAGGTGTAAAGTTGCAGCCTCTCGAGATGCCCCTAGTCTGACTGTCTTTCAGGTATCTTGGCCATGGTGGTTGGGAGCATGGTAAAGTTGAGAGCCAATCAGGGTGGGGAAGGCTGCTGAAAAGTTTTTATAACAGATGGAAAGAAATGATAAGGAAAATTTATATGTAGATACAAAATAGCATGCTTTTTTTGTTTATGATGGCATAGCTGCCAGAGGCAGAACTGCGCAAAGTTTGATATCACTCATTGTAGCACTTCTCCTCTAATACTTGTTCTTACAAGCTTCCTGGGGTATGATAGAGACCAGCATTTTCAACAGTCTGATTCTCAGAGGAAAAATGCTGATTTGGCCAGCTCTTACTATATTTCCCTACAGTGATGCTAGACTCTGATGTAGCATTGTTATATGTTCAAGGCGACCACAATAACCACAAGAGGGTGACTTCAAGGGGCAAGATGGGCAGGACTCATAACTGCTCTTGAAGAGGGAAGTTTGGCACGTACAACATAAAGCCATAGTTACTGAAATTCCTCCTAAGTTGTAGGATAGATTGATTCTCTCTATATGTGTGTTTGACCACATGAAACACACATTGCTATTATGGGTCATTAATTACAACTTACTTGACTTCTGGTTTTAATCTTGCAGATCCTTCTTTCTTTTTTGAACCCGGGGGCTAACAGGATGCGCAACCAAATTTGTGAAGTCCTCGACATGGACCTTATAAGGCAGCAGGCTGAGCACAATGCAGTTGATATCCAGGGTCTTGCAAACTATGTCATTAGCACTATGGGGAAGCTGTGTGCTCCAGTAAGAGACAATGATATCAACCAGTTAAAGCCCACTGGGAATATTGTAGCACTGTTGAGGTTGGTATGTGGTTTGCTTTTTAACACTAGGTGGTGATTAAAAGAATGATCCAAATCAATCTTCCCCAAATTTCCAAGTGTCTTATGCCATTTAGAATTCCCAACTAGCATTTTTGTGGAGTCCTTCCATTTGTATTTTGCTGTTGATAGTCAGACATTAATAATACTTACCATTGACTAAAGCATTACTAACTGAAGAATTCTAGGAGCTGAAGCCCACCAAGCCAAAGTTGAGAAATCCTGGACTAAAACATTCCATGTACAATCACCATTTTCAGTCTGACTTTAAACTATGAATTTTTGGCCTTTTTTAAAGTTTTCTGCTTTTCCCCTATTCCCTATCTTTTATAAAAGCAACCATCCACTTCCACGTTATTTTGGCTCTTGTAAAAGAAGCGTCCTTTCATTGTATTTGCTTATGGTTCAACTCTGCTTTCAGTGTTGTTTTAATCCCAATAGATATCTAGTCTATCTTAATGGCTATTTGCTTTTTAAAGCTAGTTGCTTAAGAGTTTAAAAAGTGACTTTTGTACTACCAGTTTCCCATAGGCACCTGCTTAAACCACCGTAGGAGCAGAATAGATAGGATTTATGTTATCATTTCTTGTGATCTGTGTTTGCAGTAGCCATAGGTTATATAAAGATGTAACTATAGGAACATTGCAGAACAGATGAAATTTGGCTCAGTAGCTTTACAAGTGTGCCTTATCTTTGAAGCTTGGATAGGATGTAGTTTCTTATGAAAACTAAACTCTTATTTAGTTATCATAAAGAATATATATCATGTTCACATTGTGAGGAAGGACAACCCACAAAGTCTGTAAGTACAGTGCTTGAACATACTGTAAATTTGTCATTTCTCTATTCTTTCAGGCAAATATTCCATGTTCTGGATCTCATGACAATGGATATGGTTAATTTTACCATTCAGAGTCTTAGACCTCACCTTCAGCGCAACCTGATAGATTATGAAAGAGCAAAATTCCAAGATATACTTGAAGAAACTCCAAGTATGTTCTTTGTTTAAATAAAAGGGAATAGACAATGCAGTGGCAACAAAGGCAATTTTAAGAGATCTGAAGCATTTGAGCAAAAAGCTGCAACAGATTTGGGGAGAGAAGCAAACTATTCCAAAACTTGTTAAGGATTCTGATCAGTAAAAAACCTTGAGTTGCAAAACTGCTCTGGCTTACATGTTTTACTGTGTGGATGTTTCTTACACTGTATACTCAGGCATGATTATGTTACTCTGTCTTGTTGTAAGCTTAGTCAGTTTTTAAAACACTCTAGTTTTCAATATTCACCTCTATTATCTTTTGGCGATTAGGTCCTGGAGTTATCCATTCCCATAGCTTATTTACTGAACTGGGTACATGCATGTGTAAAACAAAAAGTACAAGTCTGATCTTTCTTATCTCTGTCTCCAAATGTTCAGGTGCCCTCGACTTGACAACCAAATGGATAAGGGAATCAATACAAGATGAATTATCTTCTATTTCTTGTGAAATGTCATCATCTCCTGGTGCTAATGGGATCTCAAAACCAAACCTTAGTCCAACTGTGCTGTTAACAAACAGCTACCTGAAACTGTTAGAGTCGGATTATCAGAAAAAAACAATTCCAGAGGTAATTTGCTTTCTATCTTAGCACTTTAAGATAGAATATAGGTAAGATAGAATAAAACCTTTATTCTCCTTTTTCCTGCAGCATACATAGTGGATAGCAATTTATACTTAAATCATGGTTGGCTTAACCATGATTTATGGAATAAACCACAACACACTAATCCAAAAACATTTTATAGGATAGCATGTTGCCTGAATCTATGCCAGTAGGCTGTTTAATAATTATTACCATTCATAATGTCATGGATAGATTTTTGCAAGAAGATTGAATAAAGCTGACTCCCTTTTATGAGAGCCGATAGTTTGACAGTCGTTCATTTCTTTTCATTATAATATTACGCCTTGTATTTGATGTGATTGGTTATTAATGGAGACCCTGACTCTGTGGTAACCTACTTACTTTATCCTATAGAAATTAATACAGCAGGGGTGTCAAACTGCTGGCCCGTGGGCCGGTTGCACCATACGGAGGCTGCGCCCATCCCTGCTCCAGCAATTCAAAAAAAATTGTGATATGTCGCGACACATCATGTGATGTGGCAAGTTGGACACCCGTGCTCTACAGAATATGCTTCCATCAGATTTGATGACAATCATTGTTTTAATAATTTTAAGAGACAGGGCAAAGTCATGACAGTTAAGACTATAACATCTAGTCTTAAATGCCGTTAAGTACCTCCAGGTTCTTAAATTTTTACTATCTTAAATAGCAATTATTGAGGAGCAATAGCAGAAAAGGAATACATCCTCCTATTCGCATTTGAGAGCTTCTTAAATCAATCTTTTTTAAAAAGTTTTATTGTTTTTCTAATTTTACATTTAAATATTTAAAAAGCAACGTGGCGGCTGAGTTAATCAGTAATTCAATAACATACAAGTTTAGTACAAGTCTCAAACTACTACATTAAATACTTCCTTTCTTTACACCTTAGTATTTACTGTCTCATGTTTAATACAATTCTTATAATATCAATTAAGTAATAATAACTCTCTTACATTTATCAATAATTTTTAGTTTATACATATCCTGGTTATTTTAACATTCAATCTTTATAGACAATGTCCTAATTAGTTTTTTCCAAGTTTTAGTTTCCCATTAATATTTAAATTTAACATTTAATATTTATAATTTCCAAGTTTTAAATAACACAGTTCCCTTTATCACAATTCATCACAAAACCTAATGTTCAGGATACACATCTTATCTATTTGAATATATTCTATTGCTCACCATATTACATCAACTAATTAATAATACAGTATAACATTCTTATTTTCTATTAATTTCCAAATGTCTTAAATTTAGTAACCAAAATTTCAATATTAAATACTTCCTCTTTTTCTCTTGATGTCTACTATCTCATATTTAAGCTAATAGTTTTTATTCTAACAGCTAAGTAAAAACATATTTATTATATTTATCAATAGATTTTTAGCTTATATATATATATATATATCTTAATTACTTTTACATTCAACCTTTATAAGCAAATCAATGTTCAAGTTTAACTTTTAATATTTATACTTCCAAGTTTTAAATGACCAAAGGTTTTATCTCAGCTCATAACAAAATCTAGGATTAAAAATGCACATCTTGTCTATTTGAGTATGTTCTATTTTAATTCTCACTGATAAGTCAAAACCCCAATTTTCTTCAGCCTTATTCTAGCTTTCTTTCTTTGCCAACTCGCATTCCATGTCCATGCTTCAAATAGATCTCCCTGCGTTATTATATATATTGTTTGGAGTAGAAAAGGCCATCCGTTTGCCATTTTTTTGGAAGAACTAACAAATCGTCTCTCTATTTTTCCATCTCGACAAAGTTGTCCTGAAATGTTTATCTTCCCTTCAGTCTGTTCTTGTTGATCCTCAGGTTTCTTCTGGTTTATATAGAAAGTCTTTTCCCTTTTCCATGTTATCGGTCTCTTTTCTGGGTTTTCCATTAACTGTGTTTGTTGATCAATTGAATCTTCTATCACAGTATTTAATTGTTCCACTTCTTCTATTGCATTCTGCGGAATTGATTCTTTAGTTGTAATCAAAGTTTGGGTTCGTATATCTAGGCTGAAATCTTGTTCTTTTCTATAGCTTTCATCAGTAGCTCTAAGAATAGTTTCATAAATTGCTTTCAACATAAAGAGAATCTGTTCCTTATCTTCATCCATGTTCTCTTGGTAGATTGTTAATTTAAAAGCTTTACAATGAGGGAATGAAAATAATGTCACTGAGTATAGAACACAGCTGGGCTTCTCACAGCTTGTATCTGTCAAGGTTGCAAAAATCTTTATCTATAGTCTGGGCTTCCAGCCAAGTCTCTTTTAGACAATAACAAGTTGTAATATCAGGTTTAGCCTCAAGATGTTACCCATACCATTTAGGGGTTTTTTTTAAAGTCCAAAATTTTTATAATCCTTTTTCCAATTTTACTTCTTTTTTGTAAGTAAAAACCCAGATCTTCAATAAAAATAAGAAGTTTTTTTAGTCCACAAATTTTAGAAAGATAATCAGAATCAGGTTATTCTTGCAATGTTTTAAACTCCCCTGGATAGTCAGTTGCCGCTGTTTTTAGAGGGTGGGATAGAATCTCCCTTCCCCCTCTCACAAGGGGGAAAATATTTTGGGCAGCTTATACAGGTAGAAAAAATAGTTAGGATGAAGAGACGTAGATCTCACCCATCTCATCAGCACTGTTTTGTAGGTGCCTGGTGGTAAGTTTGTCTGCAGCCTAGTGATGGGCCATAGTTCTATGGCCGGTCTTTCGTCTGCTGGTTTGGAGGGCTGCCCCAGATCGAGCAGAAGAGCTACCACCCTCCCGCGATCAAGCGGGGATCCCTTCCTTGCTGGTCACCCCTAAGGATGACTTTCTACCCTTTCCAGGGTTCCCCAGCGGTGTGAAATCAGATGCGAAAGATGGAGCTCGCCTTCCGAAGTCCGCAGCAGCTGTGGGAGCAAACCGGAAGTCACTTCCTAAATCAATCCGATTGGTTAATGTGTGATATAGAAAGCTGGGATGAGCCTTGGGCTTTAACCAATACCTATGTAGGCCCCATTTGCTCATTAATCTAATTTACATTTAAATGTTTATAAAATAATATTTATAAAGATAGGAGTATGGACATGTAGCATTTGTATTACCAGCAGTATTGAATATAATGAAAATATGTTGGTAGTTACATTTCTCAAGAGACTTTTTTTATCCTGAACCTGATGAAAAAGTTGACATCCTCACAAAGATATACTTAGATGTTACATAATTGTCAAATGTTTGAGGATTATTCATAAATGTTCCAATTGTTTCAGACACTAATGACAGATGAAACTCGCCTTCAAGAATTATCAAAGAAATTGAACCAATTGAAGATTGTAGGGTGTATTTCTCTCATAACAAGCAACATGCTACCTGCAGTTATTGAGGATATTCCAGACTTTGTTGAGAAACAAAAAAGAATTTCTTTTGTTTTGCTTGACGGAATGCATAAGGAGTAAGTAAACACATGAATTATTGAATAATGTTTTTAATAGGCAAAAGCATGATGTGATAGCATTTTGTTTCTAATCTCCTCCCCTATTTCTTGCAGGAGTTTTGATTTAAAAGAAGCTCTTAATACAATAGGTATTCAGACATGTAATGCAATAAATGAATCACTCACAGAGAGAGGCTTTCAATTATTAAATAAAGAAGTTCAAGCAAATTTGGTAGGTCAGCTCTGCAATATTGTTGAAGAAGACAATGCTGTCATCACCTTAATTGGTTAGTGATGAATTACTTGATATTATTATTAATATGAAATGTAAATTTAAATGTACCTATGTACCTACGAAGGGACGTGGTGGCTCAGTGGGTTAGGACGCTGAGCTTGTCAGTCAGATGATCAGCAGTTTGGCAGGTCGAATCCCGAGTGCCGTGTAACAGAGTGAGTGCCTGTTAGTCGTCTCAGCTTCTGCCAACCTAGCAGTTTGAAAGCACGTAAAAATGCATGTAGAAAAATAGGGACCACTCCAGTGGGAAGGTAACAGCGTTCCATGCGCCTTTGGCATCTAGTCATGCCGGCTACATGACCACGGAGATGTCCTCGGACAAGCGCTGGCTCTTCGCCTTTGAAACGGAAATGAGCACCGGCCCCTAGAGTCGGAAACGACTAGCACGCATGTGCGGGGGAACCTTTACCTTTACCTATGTACCTATGATTCCTGACCACTCTGTTTTATATGTATTTTTAAAAATCCTCCCCTTGTCCCCATTGTAAAGATTGGGTCCACCCACTTCTTACATTTAATAGTACATTACTGGTGTTAGATTTAGATTTCAGTTGCAGAATCCAGAAATCCTAGCTTTCCTAAATGATGAGCCCGGTTTTAGCAAGATTGTTATTTGAAAGGAGCACAGGTTCAGGAGGGCAGCTAGCTTTGTCTCTCCTATTTAAAACCTGGACGAACCCTGTCACTAGCTTGCAATCGTTTATGCAGAAGGATCTTCCCACTGACTGACTGTGAGTGCAGACTGTTGAATAAACCAGTTGACTGGGTTGATCACACACTTTACAAATCAGTGCTGAAATTCACTAAACAAAATACTGTAAACCAAGCAAACAACATTATGACTCAAGATATGTGAATCTTGGCAAACATGGAGTTTGCTAAGGCATTGAGAGCAGGAACTGGAAACTTACGGCTCTTCTAAATCATAACTCACATATTGTCCTCACTGAATACGATTTTACTGTAGACTTCCCTGAAAGAGGAAAGATTTTCTCTGTATAGATTTCCAGTGCATTTTGTAGTCTACATGTCAAATCTTTCATAGACGTCAACTTCTATAGCATCAGTATCAACCAGGGTGCCATCTCTACAGCCATACTGCCTTTTTTGATATGTGAATGTTTTGCAGTTAATCAGCATATTAGTTGATCAGTGTTCATTCATCATGAGAAATTAATGCTGTCCTAAATAATGCCAGGAAGTCTAATTGTACATCTATGTGTTTTTCCCCCTTTTACAGGTAAACGAATTCATTTGTACATGAAAAGCTTGCTTGCTTCTCCATGTTTTCAAAATTGTATGCCTACAGTTCCTGGAGGTCTTGGTGTGATTCAGAAAGAGATAGAGACTATTGGATCGCAGTATGCTAGCATTGTTAACCTTAATAAACAGGTTTATGGACCATTCTATGCAAGTATTTTTCGAAAACTGCTGTTCAATGAGACAGAAAAAAACAAAGCAGAACTTGAGACTTCTTCCAACTGAAATATGTACAGCTTTTTTGTTCCCTCCTTTTCACAATATTTATATTGTGATCTACATTCTTCTTTTTTGACTATGCATAGCTTGCAGTGATGACTGTTAATGGGAGACAGAGAGAAATGTGTCTATATTATACAGATTATAGTCAAATAAAGTTCCCTCTAAATTAAAGCAATTACTAAATTTTTAAAATGTAACTTTTGAAAGGATTGTTTGTAACAATGGATCATAACACATGGCACTTATTTACTGTAACTTCTTTTTCTTACACAAATATTTTAGATGTGTATAAATGCCCACAGTAATATGAATCTTTTAAATGCTTAATATGCTTATGTGAGTGACTATGGTGCAATAATATAAAATGTATATTTCAAGATGTAATCTGAAATGTTAGGGCATTTGCCTTCTGCCTTTACCCAAATGGATTGCTCAAGGAAGCCCCCCCCCCCCCCGCTTTCTCTCTTCTCACAAGATATAGGGATGATTATGTGTCAAATTTGTCCCAGGCAGTTTCCCATTTTGAGCCTTTAATATATGCAGTCTTCATAATAGCAATTGCTTAGAATTTAGTAGCCTCTGATTTCACCTGGAAGAGTAGTTCATTTTTTTTAAAGGGAAGTCATGATATTTTAACTCACTTGCTTTACAACTTGCTGAATTATATACAAGCTATATTTTTTAAAAAAATTCTCAACTTATTGAAGGGCTAAAATAAATTGAATGTATAATTTTTTGTTTACTACCAGCATGAATCAGAATTTGAAAATGGAGAGCTTAAGAAGACAGATATATGGTATTAAGCAGCAAATGCTGAATACGTGAACACTTTTTGCAGATTTATGTCAATAAATAGTCCCAGTTGATATTTACTTGCTTTTTTCTAATTTAACATGCAATCCTCTTACCATATGATGCTTCTGAAATGATTGTCACAAAGACTTTCAAGAAAGACCTTAATGTTTAAAATAACTGCTGATACATAGGTAATTGTTCTTACAGAAATAGAACTGTGTACATCAGCCCATCAACCTGGTGACAAGCAAGGCGTTCTGAAAGTTAGAATCTCTACAAAATCAAAGAGATATCAGATTGGGGAACGCTGCTATGAATTATTTTTGTAAAAAATCTGTATTAAATAAATATTGCTAGGATATTTTAGGAAAGAACCATTTTCTTTTTCTTGCATGTCAATTCCACATGGGACTGAACAAAATAACTTTTTGTGATAAACATTTCTTCAGCAATCCAGAGGTGCTTATGACAGCCAACTTTAGTTTTACAAAGCAATTTTCTTAAATTGCTCAGTATCTTAATGTTTTTTTTAGGAGATCTTCCTTGTTCTGGTATCCCTTGCTCTCAATATTCCACCTTTCATTTTTGTAAATAAATTTTAGCAGGTTTGAGAAGAGGGTGTGAGATGATTGTGGTAACTATCAAAATATGTATATGGCTAAAGGAAGTATGTATTGAGCCACAATATTTGTTGATTCTGGTGACTTGTATCAAGAAGTGAATATGTGAATATCCGATATATAGTGAATAAAGTTTGGCCCTCTGATGCAATACTATAACTTCTAGCATCCTGCATGTTGGTCATATTAGTTATAGCTGTTAAAAACTGTAGTTCAACAAATGGAGGGCTATGCTTTACTAACCCATGCCATGGACAGAAAAAGCAATTATCTAATTCTTAACCTTGAAATTTAAAAAGTATAAAATATTTTGGACGTATATGTACCTTGATAAATTTGTAAAGCTATAATATTTACTAAAAAACCCTTTTCGTAATCATGTTATGGTGTATGATGATCTGTTTTTAAGCATTCTACATTATGCAGGATGATCAAGTGGTGAATGTATGTCTCCACAAATTTTTAATTTACCTAGAGGTTTAGATCTAAATTAGTTTAACCTGGATACCATTGAAAACAATGGAACAAGTTAAACAGAGCAAGTCCCATTTATTTCAGTGGGTGTTAATTGCAATTAAGTGTATGAATCCAGCCTATATTTATTGTACAATGTTCATGCAGAAGATAATGTGTGATTTTCATAAATGAAAGGGGCATTTTATATAGCATGTTATGTCTATTCAAGAGTTTTTGAATATCTCACAACTAACCTTCATAATCTCTTCGATGTTCAGAATACTTGGTTAAGTACAGTTGTTCCTCTTGCATGTTACTGATATTATTGAAGTACATTTACTTTCTTCAGCTAAAGTTAGATATGTATGTAATTGGTTCATTAAGTGGTTTTTGTCTTAAATGTATTCATTAAATTTGATTTCATTTAAAATGTGTGGAGATTTTCATTTTAGTATAAATAAAAAACATGAAGACAGCAGATTAGATGGTTGCTGGATCTACAGTAACTCTTGGATATTTTCAGTGGATAGTTTAAAGGTAACAACAATCCTTACTGGCAAGGGAAAGCAGAGAAGAAGTAAAACCAAGTGAAATGGCAATAAAAGTACTGCTGTATCAGAGCCATTAAATTAGGCTGTTTTAGTCAGTACCTGGAACATGTAAAGATGTATTGATGTTTCTACTTACATAGCAACTGATATAATCACTTAACATAAATATCTAACATATTTCAGATTACACTATTTGCTTTTTTATGGCAGGCCCAGCTGCCCATTTCAAGCTTAAAATTCTTTTTTGTTTTTGCTTACCTGATACCATCAGACAAACTGTATCTATGTAAAACACTCAACCAGATCAGTTAAAGACTTGGCTATCAAGGACACAGGGGACTTGGACTGCAGATGCTCAGATTCAATTGTACCTGCTTAGCTATGGAAGTTTGACAGGTGATTTGAGCCAATCGTTCTCAGAAGTATTTCACAAGGTTGTTATTGAGGGGGGAAATAGATGGAGTACTATTACATATGCTTTAAGATCCTGGAGAAAAAGCAAAATATCTTGCAAGTAAAATAATAATAATAATAATAATAATAATAATAATAATAATAATAATAATAATAATAATAATAATAATGATGATGATGATTTTATTTATATACCGCCCTTCTCCCAAAGGACTCAGGGTGGTGAACAGGGCAAATGTATAAAATACAAAAGTACAAAAGTTAAAAGGAATTAAACATAATGCCCAAGGTAAAAATAAATACAAATATTAAGAACAATAAAAAACCCACCCCATCCCCCATCAGGCCAAGCCGGCTTGTTCAAATAAATACGTTTTCAGATCGCGTCGGAAGGAGCGGAGGTCGGGCGCCATCCAGAGCTCAACCGGCAACCGATTCCATAACTCCGGGTTGCCCACAGAGAAGGACCTCCCCCTGGGGGCCACCAAATGACATTCTCTGATCGGTGGCACCCTGAGGAGGCCCTCTCTTTGGGAACGCACAGGGCGGAGGGAAGTTGATGCCGGCAGCAGGTGCTCCCTAAGGTACTCCGGACCCATGCCATGTAGGGCCTTGAACACCATTACCAGTACCTTGAATCTCACCCGAAAGACAACTGGGAGCCAATGCAGCTCACAGAGCAGAGGTGTGACATGGGAGTATCGGGAGACTCCCAACACGACTCTCGCGGCTGCATTCTGTACCAGTTGGAGCCTCCAGTGGTCCTCAAGGGCAGCCCCATGTAGAGAGCGTTGCAGTAGTCCAAACTAGAGGTCACGAGCGCATGAGTGACCGTACACAGGGCATCCCGGTCTAGATAGGGCCGCAACTGGCGCACCAGGCGAACCTGGGCGAAGGCGAATAAACTTGCAGTTACCACACTGAGACTGAAACTAGAAATAAGTCAACTGCAGATTGCAGACAATAGAACTCGTATTTTATTATTATAAAAAATTGTATAAAAATATATTTACATTCCTGTGTCCAAAGAGATACTTAAGAAAATTCTGCAAATATAAACATATTACTAAGCATAAATATAAAAAGATACCACTGTTGCTTTAAAAATGCAGATTTTTTGATTCTCTGGAATCTTGCAGCTCCTTTAAAATAATGTCTGAATCTGGCCATACTCAATCCATGCATAAAACTAATTATTTCAATGGGTTTACAGTAGGCTTAGAAATAAATGTGCCAGCTATTTTAATTGTTACATATTAATCTAAAAGAAATTTACAACTTTATAAAATGGATAAAGATGCTGAACTTTACTAATGCACATACCAAGGAATATAGATTTGCTACCATATGCTACATCATAGAAATGCCACAGGCATAGGACATTGTGCAACTCAATCCCTGGGTGCCTTTGGCTAATCATTGTCTCTGACTAACCTCCTCGCAGGGTCATGCACTTTATACGCATAATATAACTGAGCTTCAACAATCCGGGCAACCACCGGATAACACATAGAATATGCTTAACTCTTTGCTGGTAGTTCTTCAGATTTTTGCATTCAAACGTGGCCTAGTTGGTATACCTTTTTATTCTTCTGAAGGAAGCCTATAGATTGCATATTAATATTTATGAAATAAAGCCTGGTCACGTAGAGTTGGCATATACATTTAAACTCTAAAAAACTGTTTCTCAAACTTGGCGACTTTAAGATGCATGGACTAGTTTAACTGCCAGAATTCCCCGGCCAAACTGAGTCAAAGTCCACACAACTTAAAAGTTGCTAAGTTTGAAAGACGCTGCTCTAAAGGATGTTCTGTACGAACATCCCAATGTTTCTAATTATTTTGACTTACCTATTTAATTTCTTTACAATCAAAAACTGTAGGTCGGGAGGATTAGTACGGGGTAAATAAGCTCTGCTCTTGGTGAAATAGTTCCGTCCAAGGAGCCTGAATTACACCCACGGACAACAACAGGCATCTAATTCTGATCAAGCGCTTACATTTGCTCACGACAAATAAGCTTTAGTAGCGCATTAAACGGAACTTCTTTTCAGTTGGTGAGTTGCAGAGCGGACAGATTTGAAGAATACACGCAGGCTCTTATACCCAGGAAACGCTGGGTCCGCAGGGCCAGCGTTCTGCAGCATGGATGTGGCGGAGTTGGGAGCTTTTACTCCCGAGCAAGCGGCGGCTCCTGTAAATACGGTGGAGGTGAGCGAAAGGAGCGGGACCAAAACAGAAAGCGATTGTGGACCTGAAGCTTTTTAAACTTGCTGTCAAAAAAAGGAGAGTAAATCTAGTTTCAGAGGCTTCTGATTACAGTTTCATTATATTAGTCCTTTTCTGACCCTCTTTTGACTATGGGAGGATATAAGAGGGACATTAGTCACTCAGGGAGATGAAGCATAGAATAGGTAGTTACACTAAATCAGACCCTCTTTCCTTCTCAGCATCCTGGTGATTAGAAAGAGACCATTTCCTGACAAGTAGGGCTATCCTTGATAGAATTCTCGGTTTTTAAATCCAAAGATTGATTTTTAAAAATATATATATAATTCGGTTGATTATTAGATTTGCTAGTATTAGTGTTCCTGTATATATAATACTATATTCTCAGAGCAGTAGTTTTTAATTCATCTCTGCTTTTGACTGTTAAGTGTGGGAACTAGATGCTATTCTTGTCTCCCATATTTCTCTTTTTAGAGATCAGAAGTTCTGGAAACTGTTGGAATTTGAGGAAGCCCAGATAAAACAGCTGTTGTTCCAACCAGTATTGCTATTTTGTGTTTGATCAGAGCAGCTTTGTTTCACTACTGAAGAAAGATGTTCATGGGTGCTTCAGTAACTTTAGGTGCTTGTTCATCTCTCACATAACATGCACTTTACCTGTGATTTTTCTTGACAGATTCCTACCAAAGTAAAATATTTAAATGATATAGTAGAGCATTAATAGAAGCGATAATAGAAGAATCTAATGGGAGACTTGATTTGCCAAAGTAAGCCAATAGTTCCAAGAATTTTGGTTTACTAGGAATGAGTCAGTATGTTGCTTAATCACTTCTGCTTTACTTTAGGTTTCTGATTCTAGCCAGAATATCTGGTTTGCAGTTCATGATATCCTCCATGTTTTATTTAGCCCTACATTTGATAGCAGAAGCCATTTAAAAATAACCAAGAAGTGGAATCCAACATGCTAGCTCATTCAGAGACAGAAACATAGTCATTGGCCAATAAAAGTCAATAACAGAAAGCAAAGTTAACCCTTAATATCCATGAGTATGGCAACTATTTGTGAGTACCAGTATGCTAGCTCATTCATAATAATCTATTAGCTATTATATGTGAACAAGATCATCTTATATTTACATTTGTTTGAAGGCCATGATTTAACCTGTTTGTTAAAGCAGCATGGCTTGAAGATCCCTAGCTATTTTACTAAATAGGGAATTTTAAATCTGTTGAAAATCTGAATGAGAGATCTGATAGGAAGTCCAGTTCTGTAGAATAAGAAATAAAATATAAATGTGTTAAACTTGCAATCTTATGTATAATATTTATCTAACTCAAAAGTTCTGGTATCTAATAGTACCTTCTAGATACATATAATGTATCAGTACATATTACTATGGATAAAGCAATAATTATAAAACTATTAAAATAAGTTACCTATTTTTCTTTAATTTATATTCCACATCTTTTGAATCTTTTGATATTCTTTTGTTTTTAGGAAAAATGGAGACTACTTCCAGCTTTTTTGAAGGTTAGTAAAAAGTATGATCAAAGCGGGAAAATCTTTATCTTTTTTTTACAAAGTAATTATATATAGTTGCTGGTTTTACTCAGTTGTTATCTACAATAATGAGAAAATACATTTAAAATAGTATATTCCTGGTATGCATTTTGTTATTTCTTCATCTGGACTGCTAATTCTTTCCTTCTGTACTATTGTGTTTTGTATAATATTACATCTTTTCCTTTTAATTTTACTCTCTCAGGCATTGCTGCTTTTGTGGTAACTTCAGGTATTGGGGGAATAGAAATACTGCCGGGACCAAATAAGGCAGTGGCTATTTGGTGGGAGGTTGCAACCTTCCTAGAGCAGGGGAGAGACTTAGGAGGGATGATTCCCCTTCCCTCTTTAGAAATTGCATCTGACCCAAGAAGTTTGTGTGAGTGGGAGACAACCCCCCCTCCCAATGGAAATACCTTGCTTCTTCACTCCAAGTCAGTTGCTGCTCCATGCCTGTTATTCCCCCCTCTGATCTGGGGTGAAACCACTGACTGGCATTTATTAACAGTCGATGTGGGTGTGTGCTGAATTATGGTTTAATTTACCTTTCCATTTGCATTGGAGTTATGCCTGGTGGTAGTATAGGGCTGCTTAAGTCATGAAAACATGTTTTGCATAATCTTTTGCTGCCTGAAGCATTGAATTTGCACTGGCCTTTTTGTTTGACAACAGACAAACAGGTCCTTTATGCTTGGCACTTCTCTCTGAATGGGCTGCTTAGACTTGGGTCACCTGGTCTGTGGGAAAGCAACTTCTCTGGCTCCCGGGCTGTGGAACACCAACCTTGGGGTGAAACATACTAATGCAATATATACAGTATACTATACATAGTTATTATATAAGGTAGATGTAAACATCCATTCTTATTGTATAGTCACGCTATAAAACTAATCTTCACCTTGCCAGGATGGCTGAATTATTTATGCAAAACTTAGTTGATATTTTAAGTAATTTAAGATACTATGGAAACCCTTCAAGTAACATTTCAAAGTGTGAAATAAATGAGATTTAAGCAGTTCAAAAGTTCTGTATTTGTTTTCACTGAAGATAATCTTCCTATTTTTAGGTAAAAGGACTTGTAAAGCAACATATAGATTCATTCAATTATTTCATCAATGTAGAGGTAAGCCATTTTGTTTTATTGAATATTAAAGCCTATAAGTAGTCCTCGACCTATAGCCACAATTGGGACTGAATATTGTCATAAATCATTGCCGTCATAAGTCAAGTTAGACTCAATTTTACAATGTTTATTGTGGACATTAAATGAATCACATGGTTGTTAAGTGAATCCAGGTTCCCCAGTGGGTACCTTTTGCCAGAAATTGGTAGAAGTCACAAATCATAATCATGTGGCCACAGGATGCTGCAACTGATCATGAATGTCAGCCAGTTGCTAAAAGTCCAAATTTCAGTCATGTGACCATGGGTGTGTTGCAACAATTGTAACTGCAAGTACATATTGTAAGTCACTTTTCCCAAGATTGTTGTAGCTTTGAATTATTATTAAATAAACAGTCGTAAGTCAAGTACCTGTATAGCATATCCTTCAACCTACGTAAATGTTCTTCCATTTTCAGATAAAGAAAATAATGAAAGCCAATGAAAAAATTACAAGTGATGCTGATCCAATGTGGTATTTAAAGTAAGCCTAAATTTTATTCAGATTGTAGCTTGAATAACCTGAGCCTTAACTTCCATGGAGGCTTTTGTTTAATCCATAAAATCTGCTACAAAATCTTATATAAAATGCTGCAGATGTGCAGAATAACATATAATATAATTGATCTGGCTAAGATGGATTAATAGTAATATGGTTTTACTCCAAATAGATTTAATGAAAAAAACAACACCTTTTTTTCTTGTGGTTAAATATTTGTAGTATTTAGTCTGATTTTTCTAAATAGTCATAATTAATTTTAGTAAATAGAAATCTAGTAATATTAAACATGAACTACATATTTGACAGTTGATTCATATTCCATTTTTAATTATTTTTATTGGATTTTACCTTGCAGATATCTCAATATTTATGTGGGTACTCCAGATGTTGAAGAAAGCTTCAATGTAACAAGACCTGTTTCTCCTCATGAGGTATAAGCTGCTCTTCAGCACTTCACTTTGAAAATTATTTGACAACTGTCAAATTAAACTGAGTTTACAATAAGCTTTCAGTTAAGGAGAGGTGGTCTATTAAAGTAGAATAATAGTGTACATAAATGTAAAAGATTTTTCTGTATATAATGTTTGCACAGATTTTAACCATTGCATCTGAAATCCACTAAACCAACTGCTATAATACTTTAGTTTACTATAATAGTATAGTTTATTCTCATTCTATCTATATTGCTATAGATACAATCCTAGCAGTTAAAAACATGGTAGTTTCTGAGAAAAGCATTGAAGAAGTGTTGATGGCTTCCCCATATGGAACTTTTTTCTTTCTTTTAAGTGTCGCTTGAGAGATATGACTTATTCTGCCCCAATTACAGTGGACATTGAATATACCCGAGGCAGCCAAAGAATTATTCGTAATGCATTACCCGTTGGCAGGTAAGAAACTAATATTAGCCTTAGTTAACACATAACAGAATATAGTTAGGAACTTGGCTTGATAATGGGCATGACCTTGATCTGAACAGGCACCAAGATTACAATTAGCATTTTATGGATAAAAGTTTGTTTGTTTGCTTATAATACTGGTCATTTTCACCTGAGTGTAAAGCAGAGACATTATATTAGTCTAGCGTTTTGAATTTAATCTACCTTAGCATTAAAACACTCAGGATAACCCTACCTAAAGAAACTTCTACCTGTGGTCAGATAGTAGCTTGAATCCAGCAAAAGTTGCAGTGGTGGGTCTCTGCCTCCAGGAATAGAATGTCACAGCTAAAGCAGGTTCTAGGCCTGAGCTATTCTTTGTGACTATCCTCTTAATCACAGAAACAATTGTATTGAGCCAGGGGTGTTTGGAAGTTGGTTACCTTGTGGATGGCAGGTCCTTCACAACCTGACTTCATACTGAAGTCAAGTACCAGCTATAGCCTCTGTTTCTGCTATAAAGAAATGAGATTTTATATGGATTTGAATTCATGTGGCATGCTGGGAAAAAGAAGGTAAAGAGAGCCAGTGTAGTGTACCGATTGAGGTGCTGGCCTAGACACCAGAGGGTGAGTGAGAAAAGTAGGAGCAGGAACAAGTATTCTGTATCTTCACTCTTTGAGTTACTATAGAATAATAAAGACAGAAGAAAAATAAATGAAAAATGTGTCAGTGTGTCACACACAAATTTTGGTGATATGGGGACAGTAGATTCATAGACTGCCAGTATGGGTCAATATATTCTCTGTTCAAAAATACTTCTCTAAGCCGATTTTGGTGGGCTCTTATATTATTAATGTGGACCTTATGCATTTTAAAAGACAAAAAAGATTGTGCTGGTTTGCTCTTCGATTTTGTTAAGCTTCAAGGCATATTTAAAGAACTAAAAGAGTATGTCAGTTTGTACATAGTGCAGTTGCCTGTTGTGTTTTGTTGATGAGCTGCTAGTGCATTTATATGCTGATATGGTATTGGCAAAATACTGGTAACGAGTGATGGTCAGTATATTTCATTTTGCTTTTGTAATGCTAATGAATGCTATTCGTGCAATTAAGGAGCAGTAGCAACCTTTTCTTGTTTGTAACCAGCAGCCAACTTAATGCAATCAAAAAGTCAAGGGCAACAAAGAGTAGCTGAGACACTCACTTTTTCTTGGGTGTTACACTTAGTAGACAAGTGACAAAATCCTCATGTCCATCTGCTATAGGGGATTGATACTGATGACTGTTGGCTGTGCAACCCAAGTTGCATATCTTGTGCATAGTGCTTTTGCATCATGTGATTTGATTGCAAACAGCAATTGTGCTTTGGGGGAATAGGTCTCAAGTTGGAGATCCTATTCCAGTCTGGTTTGCATTAACATTAGTGAAGAGGAAACAAGATTTAAAAATTTTAGCATGAGAAGGGTCTCTGATTTGATTGGCCCTTTTGGATCTTGAGTCTGTGTGATGGGTAGATAATTAGATAAAGAAATGCAATTAAAATCTTTCCTGCAACATCAATTCTAATATCAATTTACCATGTAGCATTATTACAATTTTGCTTTATTGTCAAATCAAGAGTAATTCCTACAAATTACATGCATTTTCTTTCCTATTTTCATTTCAGCCAATTTAGCTTAAGTACTTACACAGCTTTGAATGTAATTTTTATTGCATATAAAAACAGTTCTTTCTGCTTTCTCTACCTTGTTTCTCTGGGATATTTGTGCCAGATTGCATATGTGTAATTTGATTTCTCTGTACTAAATGAATGAACTTTCTAAATTAGCAACTCAGTAGTTAGGTTACAGATAGTTTCATTTATCAGCTGCCTCATTTATTGATCATTCGTAGTTATGACAGTGATGAAAATTTAACTTCATGATCAATCCTTGTGTTTTGGGCCTTTGCAGAGCTATAATTTTTAAGCTGCACAAATAATTATTTTTTAAACATAGTAGTTGGCACAGCATTATTGTAGCCCTGCTATGGAAATATCTATGACATAAAGGAACTCCTGCATTTATGTTAGCAAGTTAATTCAGGTTTTATGATGTAGTAATTTTTTGTATTACTATTGCTGGCATTACAGTTAAATAGAAACCATGCTTGACCCTTGCTTATTTGGCTAAAGAAATCCCTATATTTGCATATATTCACTGCATTGATGCAAGCATTTCTAATCTAAAAACAGTTGTGAAATATGAAAAGCGACAAGAGAAAGTTATAAAGAATGTTTCCATTTAACAAACTTCCATGTATTCATATCTCATTACTCAGTGATCCAAGTCATAGTCAATCTATTATAGTGCTTTGCCTTGACAATGAAATAGGGGACTTCTCTGTTCATATATAAATACAAAAATGTTGTTCATTATCTGAAACTACGAAAAAAGACCTTAGCTACCACAATTATTATCTGGCTTACTGTTTTTCCAGTGGTATTTAGGTAATCTGTCTGAAAGACCAGCTGATAAACCATTAATTTATGCTTTTTTTTCTTCCTATAGGATGCCGATAATGTTACGTAGTTCCAATTGTGTTCTCACTGGGAAAACTCCAGCAGAATTTGCAAAGCTTAATGAGTGTCCTTTAGATCCAGGTTCCAAATTTATTTTCTAATATTCTTTGCTATTTTGGTTAAGCATTGATTCCTTTTAAGATAGTAATTACTAAGATTTTGCAATCATGAATTAATGTGTAGTCTGAGATTTTGCAGCTCAAAGCTGCAGTGATGAAAACAATTACTAAGTGTCCTTTCAAGGAAAAAGCAGCATCAGTGGTAGTGGTATTTCATGCAATTTGCTTGTATTCAAATCCCTAATATTCCTTAAATTTTAATTAGCATATTTATATAGCTGTTCATTTCACAAAACGTGCCTCTGGGCAGCATACAATACAACAACAGTGGGCTCGTGTAGGTGTTAAATAGAAATGAGAGTACCAAACCCTTCAGAACCCCATAAAATAAGGGTTAAGGATGGGATCTCTCACTCCCAACTGACTGACGAACCGGCCCCACAGAGAAAGCAAGTGAGCTAGCACAATCTTCTGCCACCCACTCCCAGCCCATGGAGCTGGCCCAGAAGGATACCATGGTAAATGGTATCAAAGGCCACCAGGAAGTCATGAAGAGATAGATGTACTACCCTTCTCCCACAATTATCAGAGAACATCTAAAAGAGTGACCAACGACTTCTCCTGACTGAAAGGAGTCCAGTTTTATCCAGGGATTTATTATCTTGCTGAGGGTTTAGGAAATTCCAAATGCATATTTCAAAATTGTATAAATCTTAATTAGATTCCAGCACCTGAATAAACAAACATTCATCTTCTATTTGGTAGGTGGCTACTTCATTGTCAAAGGAGTGGAAAAGGTAATTCTTATCCAAGAGCAGTTATCGAAAAACCGAATAATAGTGGAAGCTGACAGAAAAGGAACAGTTGGGGCATCAGTTACCAGGTAGGTAAAAGAATTATTGAATAACTATCTCTTTTGTTAAGCTTGACTGGAATTTAGAAAGTTATTTTAGAATTATTCAAGAACTTGGACATGTTGGGGACAGGTTCTTTTCAATTATTTCCCAACATAATATCCTGTCACAAATAATCCTCAATATCCTTCACATCCACTTTCATCCTTCAACCTCCCATTTAACATTCACTCCCATTTCTCTCTCAGCTCTCTTGGTGCAATTGATCCACTATCTCTGTCCCTCATTCACTTTCCCTCTCTTCTTCATCGCCATTCTTTCCTGTTCTAATCAACAAAGACAAGTCCCCTCCATCATCCAACCTCTGGCATGATTATCTCCAAATCCAACCGAATCACATAGTCTGCCACCAGCTTCTGTTGCTTGGCTTTTTTGCCTGGCTAACCGTTGGCCAGTCTCTCACTGACAAGCTGACTGGCAGCTCAATATGATTTTTCTTGCTGCCCATCAAACCTTTTGGCTATTCCTGGCCTGGCAGTTATAGTGAGTAAAACCTGACCTCTGTCTGGGTCATCTTCTCATTGAGCACAGCTCAGAGAAATGGTCGATACAGTAGCTCATTTTCAATTTTTAACAGGAACATATTTTGGGGCTATGAAATTCCAAATATACAAGAAGTCTTGACACTTTTTCCTCTCTGAATAAAAAGTATCAATATTAATACTGTATTCCTTTTTTCTAATGCCTAGCTCTACGCATGAAAAGAAGAGCAGAACAAATATAACTGTGAAACAAGGAAGGTTTTATCTGAAGCATAACACCCTTTCAGAAGATATTCCTATAGCAATAATCTTTAAGGTATTCTTAATAAACACCATAGTAATATTACAGTATTCTTAACTTCAGAAACTCGAAAAAAAATATTTAAAACAATAGCTTTTGTGTGTATAAGTCCACTGATTTTGTTTAGGTCTGCTGTTTTTTATCCAGCCTTTTCCAACCAAAGACTTTTTAAAATGGGTTCTGACTGCAGTTATTGGAAAATACCTGCTTAGCAATGTACTCCATGGTGTAGAGTTTGAAAAACACTTTTATTCATTGGTTTTGAACACTTGGCTTGCATTTGGACATTGTTAGAATGTTCATAGTGTTCTGTCCTTTTGTCTCTCTATAAGAAGAGAACAGAAATACAACTGAAGGAGAAAATATCTTGAGTAGGTGGAAAAATAGACGTGAGTGAGAAAGGAGAAAAAATGTAAAAGGATGTGGCACAAGACTGGGAAATACTGTATTTTATATCTTCCTTGTTGCTTGCCTGCGTCTCTTAAAAGTTGACTTACTAAAGGCAAAGCGTCTAATATCAGATCTATTTGTGGTCCCAAAAAGGTGGTGGCGAGCACTATTTGGCTTCTGCTACGTGGGTGTTTTTTCCCGGGCCAGGCTACCTAGGGCATCCATTTTGTGAACAGTAAAGTTTCCTATAACCATTATTTTGTGAATTTCATCATCACAAGCTCTCAAAATTCTAGATATAGTTCCAGATCAAAAAAGGTTGCCTATTTGTGAGAGAGTGAGTAACAATACCTGAGGATGACAGATATTGCCAATGCCAGTATACACTGACCAGATTTTGGAGCCCTTTGATTGGAAATTTGTTATTAACTGTTTTTGAGACAGTTTTAATGCCATAATCATCTTTTAGATGTGTTGTATTACATTTCAGATTTGAAAAGCATTGCCAGAAGAGGGCAGTGCTTGATTGCAATACAACAACGAAAAAATGGGTTGGAGTGTGGAGCTGCTTTGAAATGTTTTCTTTAGGGATTAAAACTTCTATGTGTTTTTCGGTTTTAATACTACATACCGTAATTTATAAATCTTCCAATTCATTTTGCCAGATCAATTATTTGTTCACATACATCAGAGAAGGGCATCAAATGTTCTGATCGCATGTAGCTTTATTATCTATTTTGTGTGTTAGTAACTATGAATTTAAATTTTAACTTTTGTGCCATATGTTATATTTTTCCTGAAAGCAAACGTTTCTTAGAGCAGCATACGTTCTTAAAACTGTCTGTCTGAATAGCATTTTTAATATTGGAAATGGATAAATATTTTGCTGCCAGTAGGATATTGAAATAAGAGCTTTTTGTCTGGAGCATTTAAATGGTACAGTACAGTAATACAATCCTGGTTATAGTATCATGCTTTGGATTTGGCTTGCAAAACATTTGCAAAGAAATTGTCATTATAATACCTTCATTTAGTAATTATTTGAAATGAGGTTTCTGTTTCTGTTTGTATCGTATATGAAGTAGCAACTAACCTTTAGATAGTAATATTTTCATATATGGTGATTTGCAAACCTGTCTTCTGTCTAGTCTAAAAACAGATTACTTATACTCATAAAACTCCAAACAATCCTAAGCTCTTTGGGGAAATTTGTAGGCAACAGTCCTTTTTTTTGGATGAGTATGAGATATAAATGCTGTACCAGTGAATAAGGGTGAAATAATATATGATAAAATAATTTTCTCAAAATTACTGTTACCCGAGGACACTTAATATGTAGTTGTTTTTTTTTGAAGAACTGTAATATACATAGATAACCCTTAGAAATTCTTTGAACAATTGGAAGTATTCTTTCTTATACCAGATATCCACTAATACTTTGTCAGTTTGTTGGGGATTAGATAAAAATAACTTTCCATGTTAAGGGATTTATTTTTAACATGAGCTCTGCCACATGTTCACTAGCAAATCATCTGAATGATGGCTTGGTGGGTTTTCAGCTACAGGCTATCCTGAAAGAAGCAGATTACCTCGACCATTTCTAACTAGCTTTAGAACAAACTATAAAGTTGACACAACCTAGGTCACTTTGATCTTTGAGGATCAATAATGAGAATGTGTTTCTGTTGCTTCTCATAACCCTCTCAGTAGCTTTGGCTAGTATTTTTTCTAGATAGCCTGAGACAATTGGAAATAGAACACATGGCGTTGTAGTGGTTCTATTCCTATCTCACAAGTAAATTTTAGATGGTGTTCCTTAGAGATAGTTGCTCTTCGAAATGGGAGCTATGATATGGTGTTCCTTGGGAAATCCCTTCTGTTGCCAATGTTTTTCAAAATAACACTGCTGTATATGATCAACATGACACCCAAATCTATTTCTCTGTAACAGGAAATGATTTCACTCCTCTAAATGCCTGTCTGCAGTTACTAATGTGCTAGGCTAGGGATGACAAATTAAAATTGAATCCAGACAAAATGTTTGTTGCAAGAAGCCATAATTGTGGGGGCAGGGGTGTACATCTCCTTGTGAATGGGATTACAGCCTCCCAGAAGAACTGGGTATATACTTTGGGTTGCTTCTGGATGCAACTTTCCCTGATTTCCCTGACTTATAAAATAGACAGGAGCACTTTTTTAATAGCTTCAGTTGATCAACTAACTATATCTCTCTCTGAAAATTGATAATATAACCTCCACTCTTCTCTACAGTAATTTCATTTATGTGGTGTTTGTATCTAACCTGGAAATTTCAGTGAAACAAAAATTCAGTATAGTACTGTAGTTAGATGGATCTTGGTAAGAATGTTAAGCGATCACATTATATTTGTGCTTAAAGCACCGTACCAACTATTAACTTATTTGGGGCAAAGTGCTGGTCATTACCTTTAAAGCCCTACACAGGTTAAATTCTGGTAGTTTAAGAGAATGCCACATACAGGAACCCCTTTCTTACTAAGAGAATCTATGCAGATTCACTGACAATTTCTGCAAGTTCACTAGAGAAGTATCTCCTTCTCTGTTGTTGCCCCAGCTTTTTAGAATGTCTTCTCTGCAAAGTTGAGTGGCTGACGATTGTTTTAGTTATGAAAAGACCTTCAGAACAAATCTTTCAGTGCAGCATTTGACCAAAGTGTTCTAAAATTTAATTTGAACCGTTTTACTTATTATAGGTGTTTACTTAAATCATTATTGTAAATGTAATCAATATTTTAACTCTAACATCGTTTTTACTATACACTGCCAAGAAATAAATATTTTCTAAATTCTGAAGTCTAGCCCACATGGCAGTAATAATTCAACCTTTCAGGGGTTTTTGAGATGGCCCAAGGTAAACCTGCAGCAAAAAGAGAAATACTCAAATGCTAAAGGCTACTATCTCCCACCCCATGTGGTGGCAACAAACAAAAAGTAAAACTAACAGCCTGTAAAGGAAATCGTAGCAGAATCAGACATTGTTAAAGAAAAATAAAGAACACCATCTAATATATTGAGGTAGGCAGTTCTACTTATTCCATTGCCACCAAGAAAGCCCCTTTCTTCTGTTACTATTTGAGGGCAATGCTGCAAACAAGAGGGGCTCGTAAGTGAGCAGCTCCAAAATATTTAGACCCCCCCCCTCAATGTTGTTGAATCCTAACTACTGTTGTGTTTTGTTATATGCCTTTTTGGCACAGTGTAATTCCAAGCAGGTATGTGAAAGCAGAAGCTTTAACGTTATCTGCAATTCACAAAGATCTGCACTGCTGTCTCCCAGTTTGAAACACTATTTATAGAGAGATTGGGGAGATTTTAAAACCTGAAAAGCTCACTTATATCGTAAGCCCTTTTCCTCCCCCCAATGTAAAATATAATCTGGCACTTATGACAAAAAACAAAAGAACATGATTCTAAGGATAGCATTATGTGTGAAATCTTAACCTTCTATTTTTATAAGATTTGACTCATTACCCATACTCATTAATATTGCATCACAGAGAAGTAGAGCTGGCTCTACTTTGTTGGTGGGGACAGTACCTTCGTATGGCAGGTGACGGTAAAGAGGGCAGGTGATAGTTCTATATCTTAATTTCCTACAGTTACTATGGACTGCTTTTAAAAGTGTCTGGTTTTTGTTTTCTTTTTTTGTGCTTTCCCATGGGTATCCTGCATTCTCCATGGGGGCAGGTCTGTGCTTGCTAAGTGCCCGCTGTTATGTTTGTATGCCATGCACCTACACAGTGTTGTAGTAACAATCCAGGTTCCTCTTCCATATGAAGCAGTGCTCAGAGGTAGGATTTGGTAGTCTTCAGTAATCCCACTTGAAATGCAGCTACTCCGGAGAAAGGGAGGTGCATATTGCAAACTTGATCAGTAATAACTTTATACAACCTTATTGGATTGTGTACATACAAGCCCCAATTCCTGTAGCTCTTCAGCTAGTTTATTCTGCTGCAGTTGTCACTTGCTATTTATTAAGAAAATGTATGAAGTTTCTTCTTTATACATCAGCCAATAACTTTCTAGTAAAAATATACTGTCTCGACATTCATCCTTCCTGCTTTCAGTGCTGCTTGCTTATCAAGATTTCCTTTTGATGAGTAGGTGCTGCTGCCAATGCCAGATGGTCCTATTTCTGAGAGAACTCGCTTTTGCTTAAGAGTTTACTGACTACAATACCAAATTAGCATAAGCAAATGTCAGCGAGTTAACAGAAAGCCAACATTCTTTCTCCCCTTTTCTACCTTTTATTTCTTTTCCTCCCTCTGTAGGCCATGGGGGTTGAGAGTGACCAAGAGATTGTGCAGATGATTGGAACAGAAGAGCACGTGATGGCTGCGTTTGGCCCCAGCTTGGAGGAATGCCAAAAAGCTCAGATTTTCACACAGATGCAGGTGTGTGATATTCAAGCATCCATCTATGGTGCATTTGTAATGAAAAATGGGCTTTTTAACCCCTTCAAAAATTAGTAGCAAGAAGATGCATCAATAGATCTTTTACTTGTCACTCCTCTTTGCTTAAATAGGTCAGGAGAGTAAACCCATAACCAAAGTCCTGTAGAATATCTAAGAGTTGATTGGAAAGGTTGAAATAATAAATCTCTGAATTGCTCCATTAGGTGGCTAATGAAGTTTATTCTACGTTCTAGAATAGTAACATATTAAACTTGTATCATATAAATGGTAGTAGGAGTAACATTTTAAAATATCCTACCAAAATCTGAAATAGCACAGTACATACTTACTGAAACATTTGTCCCATCCAAATTACTTTGATAGGTAGGAAAAGTCATAAACCTCATAAATGAGACTTTTAGCAGATTTACTAAAATATCTGATATGAAACCAGACAAGCAAAATAAAAGCAAATACATAAACTGAAGGAGTTGCCTTATATTTCAGATTGCAAATTGTTTTAACAATCCTTTAATATCAGAAAAAGACAATATGATCAAATGGAAATCCTGAGCCTTTTATTTATTTTTATTTATTTTAATAATATTTATATACCGCCCTTCTCCCGAAGGACTCAGGGCGGTGAACAGGGCAAGAATAAAAATACAAAGTTACAAAAATTAAAAAAGAATTAAATATCTGCCCACTAAAAACAATAAATACAATATTAAAACCCCAATAAAACAGCAATAAAAACCCCCACCAATCCCCCATCAGGCCAGGCCGGCTTATTCGAATAAGAATGTTTTTAGATCGCGACGAAAGGAGTGAAGATCGGGCGCCATCCGGAGCTCAACCGGTAACTGATTCCATAGCTCCGGGGCGCCCACAGAGAAGGATCTCCCCCTGGGGGCCACCAATCGACATTCTCTGATCGGTGGCACCCTGAGGAGGCCCTCTCTGTGGGAACGCACAGGGCGAAGGGAAGTTGATGCCAGCAGCAGGTGTTCCCTAAGGTACTCCGGACCCCTGCCATGTAGGGCCTTAAACACCATTACTAGTACCTTGAATCTTTTAAACGGAAGCTATCTACTGCATAGCTAAAAAAAAGAGATGCGTACCCATTCAGTGTTAAACTTAAGCTAGGTGATATATTTTCTTAGTTGTAAGGGATTAATTTAAAATAACAGAGCATAACGGAGTAATTGTACTGCTCAGCCATTTCTACCCCTCACCTGTTTAAAATAACCTTGTCCTGCTCTCTGGTTTTGCTCTTCAGCCAGCCTTGTTCTGGCTTGTTGACTTCATTATAAAATAAAACATCTCAATAAATACTGAATTTCCCCAAGGGGAAAAAAGTACATTGAAAATTATTTGTGACATGTACATAATGATGGCAATAATGATTTTCAGCACACAATCTTTTCACTTCGCTTTGCAGGCATTAAAATATTTGGGAAATAAAGTCCGAAGACAGCGAATGTGGGGCGGCCCCAAGAAAACCAAGATGGAGGAAGCAAGAGAGTTGTTGGCAACAACTATTCTTGCCCATGTGCCAGTAAGTGCTTTATTCTTAAAGTACAGGATACCTTCCTACTTTGCAGGAATGACTATAGAATGATAGATGGAACTGAATTCAGGAAGAACAGCTGCTCCATTTATTATTAATAGCTTCCGGCGATAGTTTATATATACAACTTTTTATATACCACCCTGCTTCATAAAACTCAAGACAATACCAACTATTGTTAGGCATAAATAATCAGGAACAGAAGTTATGTTCAAAGTATTAAGAGTTTATTCTTGTCACCTATACACAAGACTCTGAGCAACTAACAATCCAAGCTAAATTGCTGCTAGATAAAGGTCAACAGAATTCAGGGGGGGGGGACGGGACTGCGCAATGATTCCAAACTCATTATACATTATAAACCTGCCCTCCAGCACAGTATGCCCATCTCCTACATTTATAAAGCAACACAGCAAAAAGTAATTAAAGTAATCTATGTATAATTTTAAATAGGAACAATAAATTTAAATTATGTTTCATTATTCATTCATTGTCAGTATTAATTGGTGTCCTCATTTATAAATGCATGCAACAACTATGGCTTTACATGCCTATGCATATGAATTTACAGTCTATCCTGCAGAATAAATTGTTGATCTTGAGTGAGACACAAGGCAATCTTACTCAGAATTTTTGAGAGATATGTACATAATCTGAGACAGAGAGAGATCCAAGTATCTATTAAACCTGAAAAACTATCTGCCAATTAAATAAAGCGTATTCTCCTTCCACATATTATATGTAATAACCACTAAATTGTTATTGCCAGCAATAACAATAAAACCAATTTATTGGAATGGTTTTACTGTTAATGATTACTGATCACATACTTGCAGCCTCTTTTCCCTTCTGATTTTCTGTCTTTTTTGTGGCTTGAAGACAGATATTTTGAACCCACGACCAGCACTATGCTCTGCAACATGTAGATATACTGTATTGTAAAAAGATAAAATTGACCATATGTTATAACAGAGTTAAGCAAAGTTAACCATAAGTTAATGATCAGGCAGTTTCTGGTTGGTAGTTTACATAACAATGAATGTATTGCTCTAAAATGACATTTCTCCAGTACTTTGAGAACTAATGTGGAGCTTTACCCAGAACAACTGAAAGAGAGTTTCCAAAAATATATTGTGTACTTTCAGAGCCATTCTCAGAAATTAGAAGCTTGGGCAAACTGTGGTACCAGAAAACATGATGTAGGAATAGAGAAATAGCAGAATGTAGGCCATGATAGGAAAGGAAGAAGGCATTTTAAAAAAAGAGATCAATTACAATCAAGGTGGTATCCAAAGCATTTAATGCATGGTGGATCAGTTTTAAAGTCAAGAGGAATGTATCCCAAGGCCCTTGTAGAAAGGAGAGGCTGTAGTGATAAATGCAATTTATCCTAATGCTATTCATTCCTCCAAATTGCATGACCCTCCACATACCATGCCTAACAGAGGGTTAAAAAATACAATCTAGAGACATTCCCATGTAAGGTACTGTCACTTAAGTTAAATTTCTCATGTTTGGTATTTCAGGTAAAAGAATTCAACTTCCGCTCCAAGTGCATCTATACAGCTGTGATGGTCCGCAGGGTGATTCTAGCTCAAGGAGATAACAAAGTGGATGACAGAGATTATTATGGAAACAAGAGGCTGGAACTAGCAGGACAGGTAGATGCACCTTGAAGCTTAATAGAATTTGGACTATGTTATTTTGCCTAATGCATCAGATCAAATGCGCATAGTAATTTTAATTTAAAGCGTTAGTGATGCAGTTGTGATAATTTCTTAACCAGATTGATGGAATAAAAAATACTGTTCCTTGATTTCAAATGAAAAGCCATTTGCAAAGTATTGCCTTTCCATCCAGCCAAAAATATGTATTTTATTTGGCTGTTTCCCCCTTGCTGTCAAATGGGGCACGCATGACTATAGCCATAGGGTCCTAGAAATTGCCAGTTCCCCCGGACTGAAATGCAGAGATAGATGCTGCAGTTGGGGGGTGTTTATCTCAATCTGACCCAACTGCAGAGTGGAGAGAGCCTTTGCATGACCTATGCTGATGTGGCTCTGGAATTCAGCAAGAAAGAAATCATAAATGCAAAAAGGACAAAACTGCCTTTCATTTCCTTTAAGGGACAGGAGTGGGAGGAAGGGCAACTCAAATGTGGGCATTTAAAAGTAAAGGTCTCCTGAGTTTACACATGCGTTAATGTAGATAAAATTCCATTTGTTTCATGATTGCTGAAAGAAGGAATACTAAGTTTTTGAACAGCGCTGTTTGCTGAATGGTTATTTGCCTTTTATATAGTAACTTCTAAGTTTTTTAGAAACATACTACAACATTCTTTGTGGGTTTTTAAAAAAAATATACCAGTAAAAAAGTAGAATTTTATGTGTGTCTAGTTGATTAACCCTCTGCTTTACAGCAAATTAATCAACTATAATTTGCTTTAATTAGGTTACTCTTTGTTGTGATAGTGCTTAGCTACAAATCATTACGGCAGTTTCAGGTCCAAATGAAATAGAATGATTTTTAAGTTAGAGCTTCATAAATAGTAGCATACATCTATTGCGTTATTAGTTATTTTAATATTTATGATCCTTTTGTAACTTAAACATACATCTTGCGTGTGTGTTTCTGCTATTATTAACATAATGTCTGCGTTATATCTGCAAAATAATAAAGCACCTTACTTTAAGCCTGTTACTCAGTGTTTTTAGTTAATGTTTCTGTCTAAATGGCTTTCATCCTTTAAAAAGCTGGCACTGTTTCTGGACTAAAAATTCAGTTGCTTAAAAATTTGAATGAAAAGGGATTGATCCTGTATTAGGAGAAAAGCAGAGCAGTCTGCACAATGTGAAGACATAAAAGGTATTGTGTCTATAAAAATGTGTGAAAACAATAGTAGCTAATTTCACACCCCATGGGACAAGGGAGCACAAAATGTGCTTTAGCTTTAGATAACCGTTGTTTCCACTAGCCAAGCTGGTTTACAGAGCTTTTTCTTCATTTTTTTAGCCCACAAGAGGCTTGGTAGGCCAGGTGCCAGCAGAGGTGTTAGCGAAACCTACGGACTCCAAGCTTAATCTTTTCACCTACCTTTTCTCTTTCTTTAATGTGTTCATTATTTGCCGAGCATTTCCCGCCTCTTTGTCCTCAGGGTTTGTTTGGCATTTTTTTTTCTTTCTCTCTTTCTAATTCAGCTTGCTTTGTATGGGTGAGATATGGAACAGCACCAAAATCCGGCACCCTGGAAAGGAAAGGATTTCTACCCTATGACAAAAGAAAACCGTCTTGACTTCAGAGATTGACTAATCCCAGCTGTTCTGATAATATAATTAAGGCTGCCTAATGTCTTTAATTTTGCAACCAGTTTGTGTGAAAAGGAGAATTTGGCACTCTAAAGCCTTAAACAGTAAATGGCAATCTCAAGGAGCCTAATTAGAATTCTCTGACATTAAGCTAATTGGTGAAATTCTATTTCAGCAGCTTAACTTCTTTATTAATTTTTTTTCCTCAGGATTTTCCATGGAAATCAATTGATGAACTGTCACTTCTTTCCCTTATGCCCTCAACCACATTTGGATATAATTTACTTCCAGTCCTTTTTTTGAAAGGCCTTGTGCTTGCAATGAAAATTTAATGATTATTATTGCTAGGATTCCATTCCATTCTGTGTTTCATCACTTACTCCTGATCTACAAAATAGGCTATCATGAATCTTTGCCCTGCTCTTAGGAATATATCTCTTTAGAATAAACAGAAGTCAAAAAAGTCACTCTAACTTTAGGATAGATTGGAACAGAAAAAAAAATACTGATTAGTGGAAACCGTTTTGAAGTCAGTAAAAATTTGTAGAGTGTTATATATTCTATATAGTGGATTATATATCTTCAAGTAAGACTAGAAAATAGTTCTGTCTGAAATCCTGGATAGTTACTGCCACTTAAGTGATTGAATTCACTATAAAACATGAAAAGGTTTGTTTTGCGAATATATTGTATGAAACCATTATGATTATAAATGACTCGGAAGTTATGAGAAACTCAATAACAGCTTGCAACAGTTGTTTTTTAAAAGTTATACTTTAGAGTGCAGTTTATAACTGTGCATTTTTGAACCTATATAATCTTTATCAGCCAGTGTTTTCTATAAACTGTTAGGGATATAATGATGGAAAGATGATGAATATAATCAGTGTAAATGTTAGTTTAGAAAGCAAAGTAGATGCTTGGCCTTTTGCCAAAAGGGGCAGAGTACTGCTAATACTTCTAAGAAAATGGAGACAGTTTTAAACAGACTCATTCCCTGCAGGAATTAAATTATGCAATAGACGCCAGAATGTCTTAACAGGAGCCTGTTTAAATACTTAGCTCGTTTGGTACTGGGAACTTGCATTTTTGGCATTCACTAATAACTGTATTTTAGTCTTCCTGACAGTTAGAATTATTAAAAAAAACCCAAAGTTTGGAATAGAGCTGTTTTCTAGAGACAAGAGAAGAACCTGAGAGTCAAAGGCAGCATTTAATCTATGGCTATCTTGCTGTGAAAAATGTGAGATAGCTTTATATAAAAATACCCTCTCCCCAAATGTATCAGTAGAAAAAAAAACACTCCATGTGAATGGGCAAACTAGTGAGTAAAGTAAAAAAAAGTGACAATCAAATTAATAAAGTACGTAAAATGAGTTGTAAGGAATTTATTACATATGGAACAATTAAAACTCCATAGAATTGGAAGTAGCTTCTGTTTTCTCCTTTCATAAATATTGTATAAACAATATTATAGCAACATTGCTCTATTTCAACATTTCCTGCATTGTAAATTACTTTAAATTTTGTTGCAGCTTCTGTCCCTTCTATTTGAAGACTTGTTTAAAAAATTCAACTCGGAGTTGAAGAAAATTGCTGACCAAGTAATTCCAAAGCAAAGAGCTGCCCAGTTTGATGTAGTTAAGCACATGCGGCAAGATCAGATCACCAATGGTATGGTGAATGCCATCTCTACAGTAAGTGTTTCATTTGGATGGATTGCTTTAAGATAACATGAGCCAATAGACAGGATTAAATGTAAATTACAGGTTGTCATATTGCAGAGTATTTTTCCAGTTTTAATTCAAAATCTTCTTTGGATTTGTTTATAGAAGAAATGTAAATGGCTTATATTTGTAAGTTATATTAAAGTTCATCTATTTCTGATTTCTGTCATCTGGATAGTGCAGTATATGATGCGTCCTTGGTTCTTTCTGAGCTTGGATGTTTTCTTGCAGACGTTTCATTATTCAAACTAGGTAACTGATGCTGTTACTTAGTTTGAGTAATGAAATGTCTGCAAGAAAACAACCAAGCTCAGAAAGCACCAAGGACCCATCATTTCAACTCTGAGCTACAAATATTCTCTTTTATCAGTACAATATATTTCTGTCAGTTGATGGAGGTGTTTAAAGTGTTGTCTCTATTTTGTTGGATGTCTTTCTTGAGAATGTGAGCAAAGTATATCACCAGATCCAATTAATTTCTTGACTTAAGGGTAAAGGATCTTTTTAGGTGTGTTGATGTTTTAATTTGGATTCTTCTACTAAGTAGGGAACTGGATTTAAGTTGTTTAAAAGACCCTTTCCAACCTTAAGATTCTGTAATTTATATTCTGGATTCTGTCCAGTAAATGTATTATAATGCACCCTAGAAATAAATAATGTATTGGGCTGTTTGGACCATTCCAATTGTTTCCCAACAGAGAAATGTCTTGATTGTGTATCTCTTCACTTTAATATTTGTATCAAAATACCAAATAAAATTTGAAATGGACTTTAAACAATTGAGAAATTTGTCTGTGACAAACAATTAATCAAAATCTGCAGCAAAATCTTGGCATGTTGAAATTCAACATATCACCGAGAGCTTGGTTATTGTTGTTTATACAAAGAAGTGTTCTAGATTTTACTGTTATCAAACCTAGATGATAGATGAAAATCTGGACCCATTTTACCATCTTTTTCAAACTGATACTGTTTAGAAATATAAAAGGTTGTTTTAAACGTTCACCAGTTTTACATGGTTCTTTACCTTTAGGGAAATTGGTCACTGAAGAGATTCAAGATGGATCGACAGGGTGTGACTCAAGTATTGTCACGCTTGTCCTATATATCTGCTTTGGGGATGATGACAAGGATTTCTTCTCAGTTTGAAAAGACCAGGAAAGTGAGTGGACCCCGATCTCTACAGCCATCTCAGTGGGGAATGCTGTGCCCATCAGATACTCCTGAAGGAGAGGTAAGCTCCATTGGGTTAATACACTTTCCCTTGTCATTTTATGTTATACTTTAGTTTATTTTATCGACGTATTGCCTTTCCCCATTCTCATCCTTTTTTGCTGTCTTTTTGCTCCAAAATGAAGAACCTCCATGCATTGACTTCCTGTACTGTTAAACAAGTCTTCCTGGAATATTTATGATTCAGAAAACTTTTTTAGTAACTATTTTCACACTCTAAACTTCTCCTCAATTTTGAATGATGATTTTATGTTCTTGAATTCTTTTGTCTCCCTATGCTCTTTAAAAGACAACTTTGAATTATTGGAAATAAATTGCTAATAAATAACAATCTCTTCATAACAATTTACAATTACCATTTAGCGCAAAATGATGTAACTAGTGAACCTGCAGAGCAAATTCTTTCACCTTCTTTACACTTGGGTTCAGTACATGTACACATATAAAGTGTGTTTTTACTTAGACAGGTAAGCTCATATAAGCAAAAAAAGAGTTGTAATTTTAACTCCAAGTAAGGTTATAAATCTGTAAATCTAGCCTAAATCTATGAGATACACCACTTATGTTTCTTAGGATTAAATTATGAATGCCATTATGTATGTATGTATGTACTCTGTGTTTGTGTGTAATCACCCCCAGGTAACACTGGCTAAAATTGCAAATATAAATATTGACATTATATACTGCACAAAATTACATACCAATATATCTGATACATAACAGATTTGATGACCACCTAAGCCAGGGGTGTCAAACTGCCGTCCCGCAGGCTGGACGCGTCATATGGAAGCCACACCCACCCCATTGCTGGCAATGGCAAAACCATCCCAATACATTGTGCGACGTCACATGATGTCATGAGTTTGACATTTCTGACCTAGGCAGAATGTTTGTTAAATTTTTCTCTTAGTATTTTAGTTATATAAATCAATTTTTATATTTGTTTTCCTTTTTAATTTTTTTGATTGACATCTTTTTTCTTCAGGCCTGTGGCTTGGTTAAAAACCTAGCACTGATGACTCATATTACTACTGACATGGAAGATGGCCCTATTATTAAATTAGCTAGTAACCTTGGAGTAGAAGATGTAAACCTTCTGTGTGGAGAGGAACTTTCATATCCAAACGTGTTTCTTGTTTTCCTTAATGGTATGTTACTGCTTTTAATCCAAGTGAAACAGGATACTAGAAGATTAAACATTAGTATAAATGATGTGTCTTTCTCTAATAATCAAGGCTTTTTCAGAAAATGAGATTTTTAATGTGTGATTGTGTATGTTAACAGTGCAATTAAAGATTCCTAAACTGTGTCATTTCAGTTAGAATTCCAGTAATTTTTTCACAGCCCTGCTAAGCCAAAACTGAACTATTTCAAGATGGTAATTCTTGTGGTGTCTGACCAATGTTGAATATCATTGTTTCCCTTGAAAATGTAAAATATCCCATGGTACCTTTGTGAGTACACTGTGCGTTGTACAAAGTTTGGGAACTGCAGGGAATGTATGTAACAAGTAAAATGCTTCCTGCATTCCTTTTTTTGATGGTTCATCCCATGGCATAAATGCAACATTTAAAGTTACATATAAATGTTGATTGGGGAAGCCAATTGTTATAAATCTATAATATATTACAGAGATATGATTTTCATACAGTGGGCATTATTCTAAACCTTTTGTGTTAGTTATGACATGAGGCAAAGCTTTAGAAAACCCACTTCCACGTTTAAAACATACCTAAATGCAGTTTTGGCAAGAAATAGCCCCTCAACACTGTTGACAAATCAGGAGCTAGATGTGAGATAGTAAAAGGTGCATTTAATACAGTGTGAAATTATTTTAACAAAAATACATACATGATTGGGGATGTTGATAATTACTGTTGTTCACATCTGGAAAATACCATTTGGGGGGAAATGGTGTAGAAATAGTAGAAAGGTAAAATAAAGCTTTTTCTCTCCATCTGCTATAACTATGAAAGTTCCAACCCAGCAAGTTTTTACCAGGAAACATAATTTTTAATTTTTAAGAAAGACCATATCGAAGTTCTTAGAAGTAATAGTACAACAAAAGGATAATAAAATTGTTTTTGTTGGAATATGAAAATTGTTCTCCGTTTTAGGTTTGCATCACTGTATTTCAGTGCTTTAAATGTTGCTACTATTTCATTTCTAGGGATGACTGATCCTAATCCGGATTATAGCAGAAATCTAGTTGAATTACCTATTATAATTTCTTTAAAAATGCATTGCCTTTGCTATTAATTGTTGCATGTTTATGTCCCAGGAAAGAAAAGAAATTGATCAAACATTTTATAACTATGCTGATAACAACTTGGATTGTTATTCCACAGAAAGCCAACATTTGCCCAATCTATCCATTGAAAGGATGGTAACATTTACAGAATCATTTAATTGTTTGCTTGAACAGGTAACATCCTTGGTGTCATTCGAGATCATCAGAAACTGGTCTACACATTCCGGCTGATGCGTAGAGCAGGCTATATAAATGAATTTGTTTCAATCTCCACAAATCTTGCAGACAGATGTGTCTATATTTCTAGTGATGGTGGAAGGCTATGTAGGTAAGAATTTTGAATATGCTTTTCCTGGGCACCAGAATATTCTATTCCAAGTATATTATCAAGATGTTCAGTTCATTCACAAAAATCAGTTTTAGACACATGTGTACTCCACAGGTTGATTGGCAAGCAGTTTGCATTTACCATCAAGCCAGTCATATAAATTGGAACTCAAGAACTGCACATATCAGCAGTTAAAAAGTATTCATCATTGGAACTTACGTTGTATGATTAGTGCTACTTAATTTTTCAATTTTGCTGTGGTTTTCTTCTTTTGCCTATTATAGCTCAGATCCATTTCACCCTTGAAATCAGGAATTAGCTCTTAAACTGGTTATTTGAACTGGAATATTGTAATTATTCACTTCACACTGGAAATTATGTGCAAGTAGCAACAATCCTTGATGTCCAACAGAGCATGCCATTCTTGTAACTTTGCTTATATAATGTTTATAGCAAAAACCTAGGTTGCTGACTGAGAGCATGCATTCAATTTTTTCCCCCATCAGGAGTGATGTAGGGTCCCATCAATCATCTTGACAGAATAATGCAATAATTTAGTGAAATATTACTTGTCATTTTTTCCAAAGCTACCTTTTTAGCTTTGAAAACTGCAGAATTTATTTTGGTTCTCTGGAATGATAGATGTAATATTGTTACCTTGTAAGCAATTGGTATGAATTAACTGAACGTACCAATCAATTAACATTTTAATGAATAGCTTAGCAAAATCAAATCAAGTTGTAATCTCAAATTAAAAATTGCTCCCTGTTTAAAAAAAAGTCCAAACATTTGGACCTGAATTCATGAGGGGCTTATCAATAGATCAGGTAAATCATAAATGAGAGTTCAGTTCTGGGTTTTCTGGAACCAATTTTGAATAAGTGATTTTTTCTTTCACATTTGTTTGGAATCAGTATATAATACAGAGTGTCTTACCCAAAGACAAACCAATAGCTTTGCTAAGACAGGATTTATTAATACTTAAATATGTAGCTGCGCAAGTTTAAAGCAGGCTCTTTCGGAGTATTATATGGAACTGGTGGGGATACAAAATGATTGATTTCCATGTGCTCTGTTCTGAACTATGTCCCGTAAAGTGCTCTATATTATATTACCCTTTTTTAAAAAAACACTGCTCTTTCCTTCAAGAGACATTCACTCACATTTAATTTAATTTTTATTTTTAAAGTTTATAAAGTTAGATAATTTATTAAATATTAAATATAGAAATAAATGATAATTATTCAATAAATGAGTTATAGCTATTGACATAGCCCTCTTTAAAATATATATTTTTTCTACTTAATGTTAAAAATTGTTGCAGTCATTGATAAAGAAGGCTAAATGGAGACCTGTAATGCATTCCCTACAGCTGTTATGCTAGCCCAGAGGTAGGCAAATGTGGCTCTTTTATGACTCGTGGACTTCAACTCCTAGAATTCCTGAGCCAGCCATGCTGAGGGGACAGGGAGTTTCCAAGCTGAGCCATGCTGGCTCAGGAATTCTGGGAGTTGAAGTCCACAAGTCATAAAAGAGGCAAGGTTGCCTACCCCTGTGCTAGCCGTATATATTAGAAAATAAACGCAAAGCACTGTCAGAATGGTATACAGTATATAGTCCACCTGCTGTTAAATTGTCAGCAGAGCAGAGTGATACAGATGTTACATTATGTCATGCCCTCGTGACTTACACACACCAGAGGGTGAGAAAGGACAAGCTTGTTCTCCAAGCTTGTTTCGTTTCTGAATGTTTCATCACCAGGCTAGGTAACAACAGAAAACTGAAACAAGACACTTCAACCAAAGTTCCACTGATGATGTTACCTAGTCTGGTGATGAAACATTCAGAAACTAAACAGCAAGCTCACCACCATCTACCAGCCAAGATAAAAATATTTTCTAGTGTTTTTCCTATATTATGTTTTTAGTTATGCTTATCACCAGATGCCTCCTGGTGATCGCTGTAACTGAAAATAAATGCCAGTAACTGAGTTGCAGGTACATTCTTCTAAGTTCATCTGTCTTTAAAACTTTATAGCCTAATATGAACCACTGTATGGATAAATACAATTCCTGCCTGAGATTTCCTGTTTTATCTTGGGAATATCTTTAAAAGTGCAATAGAAACAACAGAGCTGTTCCCACCCTACAATGAAAGCTGTGGTGTATATGCCAGCTGGAAGCCCTTTATTCCTTCAATATGTCATTTTCCTGTATATTATAAGTCTTTCTTCTTTTCTCTCCTGATCTTATAATTTGCACATTGTATTTACAAGAGCAGTATATCTTTTTTTAAAGGCATAGTGTATACAGTCGGCTAAGACTGAGTATATGGGCTCTAAGTCTTTAGGATCCATTCTGCTTCAGTCCACTCTAATTATAATTCCCTATTATATTGCTCATGATGATAACTTCTGCTGTTAACAAGATCTTCATTTCATCTCTGAAATGAATACAATACAATACATAATGTGTTAACTCTCTTTCTTACGATCTAGACCCTATATTATTGTGAAGAAGCAAAAAACTGCTGTAACAGAAAAACATATGGAGGAACTTGCACAAGGTTATAGGTAAACAACTCAACAAATTATCCTGGCTTTTCCAGGATCCATCTGTTCATAAAAATAAGAATAAACAGCATTTTCTATGTTTGCAATACAGTATTTAAACATAGATACTTCTACACTCTTCAACAACAAGCTGCCACTCAGTTTCTGGGCCTCCAGATTAAAACATGAAATGATGTTAGTTGGAGCCACTAAATTTTCCTCCCCATGAAATTATTTTAATATATATCATTAATTAAAAATAAATAAACGAGAAGCAGGGTTGATGTAAAAGTTTGTAATGCATTCAGCTGCAGTGGATCTCTGCACAGAGCTAATGATCTGAGAATGAGAAAACAAAGAGGTGCCTGACTACTTTGTCCCTCCCCTGAGCACATGCTTTGTGTTTGCCTTAGTTTGGGGGGGACTGGAGTGGCAGGTCCCCCCATAAGCTAACAGCATTTCATGTTAGCCAATATATAGACTGAGCCAGTAGGGTTTTCAATCAAGCCATATATGTACTGGTTAATGCAGCTCCATGTTAGCCAACAGGTAGATTAGACTCAAGGGATTTTCAGCAGGGGTTGGTCCACACATTGGCTAATCATGCTCTTAGCAAAAATGTTGGTCTGATTGACAAGATTTTTGTGTATGCTATTTGCTCATTAGCTAGTGCAGCTGTGTGTGCTAGCTAATAGGTTGGTGGTGCCCAAAATTTTATTTTATGCAGAGGGACTGTTTCCTGTAATGAACACTTTTCTCTTTCTTCTCCTGCATCTCCTTGCTGTAAGAAATAGTATGGTGGGTGGTTGCAGTCCAATACATTGTTTGCCATTCAGTATATGGGTCCCTTATGATTACCATACTCAGTACTCCATTACCGTGTGTTCCCGAAAATAAGACCCACCCCCAAAATAAGTCCTAGACTGATTTTTTGGGGTGGGCCTGATATAAGCCCTATCCCAGAAATAATCCCAGGAGGTGGGAGTGGCCAGCACAAGCAGCGGCAAGTGCGCGAGGACCAACGGTATCCAGCAGCAGCCACAACCCACTGGTCCCTTGGTGCAGAGCAGGCAAGTCCATGTGCAGAAGCACCCAAACACTTTCTCCCTGAACAGAGTTCTGACGGAGACTGGGAGCTTTGTCTGCTTGCGAATGGGCCGCTTTGAAACAGAGCAATTAGCTCCATCTCCAAGTGCCCCATTCATAAGCAGACGAAGCTTCTGATCTCCATCACATCCCTATTCAGGGGGAAAGTTTGGGTGCCTATGGGGTGTTTGGGGCAGCACCTCTCTCTCCCACACTTGCCTCACCTCATGGTGTTGGCATGGCATGGCAGGCCACATGACCTGCCGTGAGCGGCCACAAGCGGCCGCAGAAGTGAGCCAACAGCCATGCAGCCTTCTGCTGGACAGGGCTGTCGGTGCCATTGTCATGAGGTGAGGCAAGTGTCAGGGAAAAAGTAAGACATCACCCGAAAATAAGACCTATTGCCTCTTTTGGAGGCCAAAAAAATAAAAGATCGGGTCTACTCAGAGTCTTTAGTTAAATGGGTCAGTTACTCTGGACTCTTAAGATAGAAATCTGTGTAAGGAAATTCATTTATATAAAAATCCTGCTTTCACTTGGCTTTCATATTAGTTCTGTTGTTTATCTTTTATACATATTTGATGTGGAATTATGTGAGAATATACATTGTTTTGAAAAATAAATATTTTATATTCAGGAATTTTGAAGACTTTTTACATGAAAGCCTTGTTGAATATTTGGATGTGAATGAAGAAAACGATTGCAACATTGCACTCTATGAACATACAATCAATAAGTAAGTATTCTGGCATCATTAGAACCTAATTTTTGTATTGTAACATTGGAATTGGGACAATGTCGGGAACGTATTCTAAGAAAGAAAAAAGATGAAATTTTGCATGCATATATATATGTGTGTGTGTGTGTGTGTGTGTGTGTGTGATATAAAAAGTTTCTTTTCAGTTATTAAAATTGTCTTCAAGAACATTTGTGTTACTCAGTAACATAATTAAAATAGTGAAATCCAAAATCAGATTTCTTCATTTGATACTACAATTAACAAACTCATTGTTTGTTTGGTTTGGTACCATTGGATCTAACTAATCTCCAAAGATCTTTCAGAACAGTTGGGTTTTCACCTACTTCCAAAAAGCCATGAGAGTGGGGGCCATTCTTACTTCACCAGTCCAGCTTTTCAGTATATAACCATGTGGTTTTAACTTTAAGAAATCTAGCTATATATATTTTTTCCCCTTTATTAGAGAGACAACACACTTGGAGATTGAACCTTTTACTCTTCTTGGAGTCTGTGCTGGTCTCATTCCATATCCCCACCATAACCAGTCTCCAAGAAACACTTACCAGTGTGCTATGGGAAAGCAAGCTATGGGTAAGACTTTTGTGTTTTCAGATCAGAATAGTTGTTTCATTCACTCCGGATTCAATTTCCCTCACCTTTTTAAATATTTCTGATAACCTGCCTTGAAAACATTTGCCTTCTCTCTATATCCCTAATTTTAGCACAATTTTCTATATGCTTTCCTATTTAAAAACAAAATTAGAAACATACTCGGAGGCTAAGATAAAAAAAATTGATGAGCGGTATTTTATGATACATGGTTTTCATTTATCAGCATTTAAATTATCAAGATTACTTTTAGGGTAATGTAGTTATAACTCCCTTTTCAGAAAACAGGAAATCTCTAATTCATCAACTATTATTTCTTAACAGAGATTATTAAGTCTTATTATTATGGCTGGATTCCAGAATTCATGAATAAGAAATAAATTTGCATCAACAGCTCTGTTGTACTCCCTGCAAATAAATAAATAAATAAATACACACACACACACACACACATACACACACACACACACTATAATTTGTGTAGTGGTTCATCCTTTTCCTAATATGTACTTATTAATCTAGATTAATAGATTGGACTCATAATTTGCATAATAGGGAAAACTGTGTGTATTATGTGTAAAATGTATAAGTGAACACACAAATAACGTTGTATATTGTGATGATTTTGATTGTTTTGCTTGATTTTGTTTCACTTCAGCAATATTTCCCTGCTCTTTGCTACTTTTAAATAAGAATAGAGAGGATCACTTGTATAAATATATCTATACAGCTGGACCCTATGGCCCACATACATTGCAACTAATATGTAGTCTCTGTTAATACACTTGCTAATTTACATTAAGACTGTGTAAAGCATTTGAATAGGTGCTTTGTAAACTATGAGATGTGTTTGAATATTAGCTCAGGTTGGTAGTTGGGCTGTTGGTTTGAGCTGTTGGTTTGTAAACTATTTTGCCAAAAACAAAGCATCTCCCTTTGAAGTTTTGAGGACACCACCCCCATCTCCCGGAATGATCATGCAGGGCTTCGAAGTCTTTTCCCATGAATCTTTTGTCTCTACGCACATGTGGGCATATAACTGCTTCACATTCCCAGCAGAAACATTGGCTGGACATGGGACTGCACAGGGCTTTTGGGGAATGTAGCAGTCTCAGAATCAGATGATGAGTGCTTTATTTGTTTGAGTTTGTGTGGCTCAAATGATTTGCACAACATTTATTTATACATCGCACATGTGTGTAACACGTGTATTTCCAGTTCTTTACCAAGGCAAGCAAATTGTCACATACAATCTATTATTTGCAAATTACATGTTGCTGTGTAGCTTTAACCTGGCTTGTTTTCCATCTCCCTAAATAAGTGTCCCTTTATGAAGACATTTCACTGATCCTTAAATAACACCTGCAGGATGTTTCTCTGCAGCAACTGCAACCAATGGTAGAGAACCTTCTCACCACCATCCATTCATTTCAATGAGGCTTTTCTCAGTGAACCTAAGTTGGCATTACTCTTTGCTTAAGATGTTAACTGTGAAATTTAGTGAGGGTGTCATTCCTGGTGGTCACATAAATTCAGTAAGTATATTATATAGCCAAATCATGCTGCTTCTCAGTTGATGGGGGGAGGGGGAATAAAAATATGTAATCTTTGTTACATAGGCAAAACCCCAGTGTAATAAATTTTCATTCCCCTTCAGCACATTATGAACATTTAAAAATATTTTACACACCATCCCTTTCTTTTAATTGCATCCTGTTTCTTTGTTATGCTTTCTTTTTCCAGGAGAATCTATTTTAGGACTATTAGCCTCAGAAGGTTTGGTTACTTACCACACACAGTTAAGCAGGATCAGTGTGTACAGAAAGCCAATTCAGTATCTGTAGAGTTCTTTTGTACTTTTCTGTGTGAAGGTCTTTTTTTCTCATTTTGTTTTCAGTGTCATTTGCAATTCATTGTCTGTGTTTTCTGAGGTTGGTGTATTCAGCTGCTTTGACCCGGGGTCTTGCACATTTAGCTCCTTGGATACAATCCTCTGACGTTGCTGCTGACGATGGGAATACAAAAGCTGCTGAATATCTTTAGTAATTATTGTTAAAGGCTTTGTTTCTGTGTGCTACTGCAAGCACCTGAGGAATGAGCAAGGAGATAAAAGTACAATTCTAAAGCTGAGATGTAATAGACTATTTTTTTTAAAAAAACATACAAACATTAAAACATCTAAGTTGCGTGCTGAATATTTGCTAATAGCGGCTAGACTATTTTTCCCTTCTGAACATCTTCCCTTCTGTGTCCTGTAGATGTGTGGGACTGCAGTTCCTACAATCACCAGCTGGCTATGGTAAAAGAAGTTATAATCCAAGACACCAGATTAGAAAAAAATACAGACATAGACATAGTGCCTGTAAGAAGCTCAATTGGTATAATCCTAGATTTGCTACAAATTAACTTCAGGCACATCTGCACAGTTTCCATTTGGTCTGTAACTTATGAGTTGGCTATTTTGAATCTGTCTGGACAGTGATTCATCACATCAAAATACCTTTGTTCTTTAAAAGTGTCAGCCCTCCCTTATGGTTGTCTCTGCCTGTCCCTTCCCACCCGCTGCCACTAACAGTCTTTGTATTGTCCTCTGGGAGATACATGTTCAAGTCCATTTAGTCACTTCCTGGGCTGTCAAGAATTTGGGATTATTGAGATAGTCTTTTGGTTCCCTGCTGAGAAGAAAGGACTTGTTACTCAGCATTGCCCGTTTCTGATTATTTGAATACTTCCATTGCCTGAGAAATGCCTTCCTTGAGGCTTAGCAAAAATTAGGTGGATCGGTGGATCTTAAATAACACAGAGAGTACCAGCTGAACTGAACTTCTGGTGATATATGTTGGAAGGTATACAATGGGTATAAATAGAACTAAAATCATATTTGTAGATGGTATTTTGAGAGGTTGGAAGATCACTTAAGTATTTTTTTATTAGATTACATTTTTCTTTCAACAAGTCTATGGGTAAGCTTATCTGAGTAATCAGTTAGTACTAATGAGGCTGAGATATTACTAGTCATATCCAGATACACAGGAATTATTGCCTGTTTAGTACTTCTTGTTTATCAATTTATGGAGCCTCAAGAATTACCCTCTGCTCAAGGCTATAAGAAGGAATCTTAACCTTGTGGTCATTATATTTTGTATCTTGACTGGTACACTGAAACAATGGTTGTATTTATAACTAGATTACTTCAGATCTACTCCTCAAAAGTATCTAATAAAAAACCTATGATGGCTGCTGCAATCTAACTATAGAATAATTCAAAGACGAATTGATTTTTGAAATAAAACTTGTAGAGGCTTAAAACTGCTCGAAGCCTAAGAGATACAGCCACACTGACAACTTTCTGCTATAATTTATACTTGATGTAAAAGTGGGTGGGAAAGGTTGGGCATTGCACATTTTCACTTAATTAGCTATCAGCTAAAATGAACACTAAGTAAATAGATGGCATAAAATACTTGCTGCTTTTTCTGTCGATTTCTGTTGATTCCTCCACGTGTTGTAGTGTTGTAAATAGCATTAGAACAATAGAATCAAGCATCCACCAAGTTTGCTTAAGAAGATTTTTTTTTTAACTTGCAGGTACCATTGGCTACAATCAGAGGAACAGGATTGATACCCTTATGTATCTATTAGCATATCCACAAAGACCAATGGTTAAGACAAAAACAATAGAACTGATTGAATTTGAAAAACTGCCGGCTGGACAGAATGCCACTGTTGCTGTGATGAGTTACAGTGGTTATGACATCGAGGATGCGCTGGTTTTAAACAAGTCTTCTTTAGACAGAGGTAGGAAGTCTCTACTTAATAGGATAGTTATGTTTCTTGCTTCAGCTCAATATAAACAGTTTATATCTATGAATAAAGAAAAAGAATCACAATTTTAATGTTTAAATTGACAAAACATGATTTATTTTCAGATGTATTTGCATACTACAGTATGTAAAGAACTATGATTTGGTGTGATATCTACATTGATAAATTACACTTGTGATATTTGAAATTATAGATCACATTTGCTGGCATACCGCATCACAAAAAAAGAACACTGAACTGATGGTAAAGCAGGTAGCTCAAAATCTTCAAGCCTTGTACTTTTGTGGGCTCACTTTATGAAAGAATTTGAAAAAAAAAATTAAACATAATAATGAATTATAATTACATCTCAACTGAACTCTTGGACAACAACTTTTCAAGAAATAGAGTGAATGAGAAATTACTGCTGAAAATGCATCTTAAGGGGAGCTCCATATTTATTATTGTAACTGAAATAAACTAATCATCTGACTTTTAAACATTTACATTTGGCTTAATTGTGCCTTACAAAATACTGCTTTTTCATTAATAATGACATCCAGTAACATTTGAACTCTAGACATGTTAGTAGAGATGAATATGGGTAGTTCTCGACTTACAACCACAATTGAGCCCAAAATTTCTGTTGCTAAGTGAGTTTTGCCCCATTTTCTTGCCACAGTTAAGTGTATCATTGCAGTTAAGTTAGAAGTGAATCTGGCTTCCCCACTGACTGCTTGTTAGGAGGTCACAAAATCACAAATATGAGTCAGTCGCCAAGCATCTGAATTTTGATCATGTGACCACGAGGATGCCACAACAGTCATCAGTGCGAAAAATGGTCGTAAGTCAACTTTTTTCAGTGCCTTTGTAACTTTGAACGGTCCCTAAATGAACTGTTGTAAGTCAAGGACTACCTGTATTCCTTGAATACCATCAGGAATTACTATGATACATGGAGAAAAAAATAATAACAAACAAAAGTTGGAAACCCACCCCACCCCCCAAATTTTTTTTATTAGTGTTAAATTGCCTAGCAAATAAATGTGGTTAATAGTAAATTTGTTTCCTGTTTTTAAGAAAGCAAAAATCTTTGTGTTTATCATTAGGCTGCAACGGCAATCACGCACCTTCTCCAAAAGGCATATTAAATCTTTTCCAGGAAAGGCATATTCAGTGCTTTTCAAAGAGTATTCCTTGCTTTCACTTCAAATAAACCTGTCTGGATGTTACGCTTTTTAGTGTTGCCTCATCAATCATATTTAAAACACAGTTCCTCTGCTTGAGGCTTAATATCATGGGTGCCTGAGTTTACTTTGTGTGGTCAGACTGCTTGCGTACTGCAGTACATTCTACTACATTCGCCCATCCTTAAGAGCCCTTTTGCCAGTTGCCAGGCAGCACTAGTAGTATTGCTGGACATGTATCTTTGGCATTAATGTCTGCACACTTAATTTATTCTTTTTTGCCTAAAACAATAGCAGACATGATTTAAAGCAAAATGTTTTCTTTCTGGTAGACTAGTAACATTAGGGGGGAAAATCAACTACTCTCCAGAATTACGTCGTTACAGCCAAATGATACAGATATACTATGCATAACTTCAACTGAAGAGCACTTTTAAAAAGTAAAGTTTATGAAGAAGCATTCTTCCAAATTTAGGAATTATTAAGCCAATGAGGGCCAGTGAAAGAACTGCAGGATTTTTCTATGTTTTTGGAATCTTGTAGCCCAAAATTATTAAGGGTAATTAATGTTTTGGTTTAATATTTTTACAAAATAGTTTAGATCATTGTTTAGTTAAATTATGGTCTTTTTAAACAAATCTAGGAATTAGATATCAGCTACATTTTATTCTTTAAACATGTAAAATTACATAAGTGGTTTGTTCTGAAAGGCAGGTGTTTTATTCTAAAAATGCAGTGTTCTTTCAGAAATATAAATGTTATTTAATTCTCCAACTATAACAAATTCTTGTTTTTAGCTCTCTTGAAATGTAGCTGTAATGACGTTTTGACCCCTTTAAAGTTACAGTTCTAATGAAAGATTATAAATGTCTTGTGACACTTTAAAGTTGCTATTATGACATAATATTTCATTGTCATAAGCCACTGCATTTCTAACAGAATGCATTTTGGTTCATGCCCTATTAAAATTATTATGAAATTATAATTTAATAGCTTGAAAAGGGTCCATTGGACTGCAGCCATAGTCTCTGAATTGCCCTCAAATTCGGCATATTAAGGGCATTGTTTCATAAATAACTATCCAAGCAACTGTTTTCTCTACTATGGATTTGTACAGTATATTTAAAACATAATCATGAATGTCTGATTATTATTTTAGATAACCCTTATAGTAGTTTTGATATGTTTATTTTCTTTGAGGCTTCGGAAGGTGCCTTGTGTACAAAAATGCTAAGTCTACTCTGAAACGTTACACAAACCAAACATTTGACAAAGTAATGGGGCCCATGCTGGATGCAGGAACACGCAAACCAATTTGGCGGCATGAAATTTTAGATGCTGATGGTATTTGCTCTCCAGGTATACAGACATTGTTTTCTTTTCTTATAAGAATTATTAGCTCGAACTCTTATTTTTGTTTGTGTGCTGTTGTCAGACTGAACTCCAAATCTGCAGCCTTTGTGTTATAACATAGGGAGAACTAGTGACCTGATTCAATCGAAGGCTTTTTTGTTGTTGTTGTTTAATTATGAACATGCATGGATTATACTGGATGGTTTAGCAACCTCTCAAAAGTCAGACCCCCGTTTTTCAGTGTTTTGCTGCCAAAGTTTGGTGATACGATCTTGGTTTACCCCAAGGAGCATAAATAAGGCTATAGCACAGCCTCCGCTTTTACCATTTAAGGACAATGAAAATAATTCAAACAGGTAGCAAATATGTTATTTCCTCATATACTTACAGGTGAAAAAGTAGAAAACAAGCAAGTACTTGTGAATAAGTCGATGCCCACGGTGACCCAAACCCCTCTGGAAGGGAGCAGCGCATCTCAGCAATCACAGTATAAAGATGTGCCAGTAATGTATGACATGCTACCTTATTTTATTTTTAAAAAGCAACAGAAAAGAAGGAGGTGGTAGAAAAGGCTTAGTTCTGAAAAAGAAAATAGAAATTGGCCATGTCGGACATTGTTGTTGTTGTTAGCTGCGAAGTCGTGTCCGACCCATCGCGACCCTATGGACAACGTTCCTCCAGGCCTTCCTGTCCTCTACCATCTTCTGGAGTCCATTTAAGCTCACGCCTACTGCTTCAGTGACTCCATCCAGCCACCTCATTCTCTGTCATTCCCTTCTAATCTTGCCCTCAACCTTTCCAAGCATTAGGCTCTTCTCCAGTGAGTCCTTCCTTCTCATTAGGTGGCCAAAGTATTTGAGTTTTAGCTTCAGGATCTGGCCTTCTAAAGAGCAGTCAGGGTTGATCTCCCTCTAGGACTGACCGGTTTGATCGCCTTGCAGTCCAATGTTGGACATAGCGGTAACTAAAAGGGTTCAAGTGTCTAGTTTTCTTGGTAATGTCACAAGCCGTGGTGGCACAGCAGTTAGAATGGAGTTTTGCCACCTGCCAGCAGTTCGATTCTCACTTGTTCAAGGTTGGCTCAGCCTTCCATCCTTCCGAAGTTGATAAAATGAGGAGCCAGATTGTTGGGGGCAATATGCTGACTCAGTAAACCGCTTAGACAGGGCTGTAAAGCACTATGAAACAGTAAATAAGTGAGAGCATGCGTATAAGTGAGATTGCTATTGCTATATATATTATAAACAAACTGGATTTCAACTTGTTTCAGTCTTTTGTAATATCCAAATTCCTAATGGGTTCTTTTTGTTCTTTTTTAAGCTAGATGGGTAAAGATACTTTTCTTCATCTGCCATTTTGAGTTACTGAGTTCCTATAACTCTTTTGCAGCTGCTTTCAGTATTGAAACTTTGCATGAGGAAGTAAAATTGTCGCTTGAAATTAAAATTTGTAAACTGTTGCTTTGCAGATATCTAGTATTAATTAAACTCAGCTGGGTTTTTTTCTTGAATTAAACTATGTACGTTTTCTGTTCATCAGTTACAAAGGTGCAACTGATTCGTACATTGAAAAGGTCATGATATCTTCCAATGCAGAAGATGCTTTTTTAATCAAAATATTGCTAAGGCAAACTAGGCGCCCAGAAATTGGAGACAAGTTTAGCAGTCGTCATGGACAAAAAGGTACATTTTACTACATTTTAATGGTTTCAATATAATCAAAATATATTTCCAGTTGTTCTTGGTATAACAGCAGAGCAGGTAAGTAAAATAATATAATTGTTATTAGTTCCTGGATTGGATTTAACTAGAATTTTAACCTCCTGCCTCTGGAAAGAGACATAAATGTTGTTCTGTTGCTTTAGTATAATAATAATAATGATAACAAGAACAACAACAACCATCAGTGCCAGTCAATTTGAATGTTCAGTTAACTGAGGTTCATGTTTAATGAATAAAAGATGATGATGATGATGATGATAGTTGGAAGGGACCTTGGAGGTCATCTAGCCCAACCCCCTGCTTAGGCAGGAAACCCTATGCCATTTCAGACAAAAGGCTGTCCAGTCTCTTCTTAAAACTTACAGTATTGGAACATTCACAGCTTCTGGAGGCATGTTGTTTAAAACTGAATGGCTATTGCTGTCATGAAAAAAAAATGTAATACAATGAAAGTTGTTATATTTTGAAATTCATGGGTAATACTGTGAATAAATTAACATGCAGTCATTAAAAATACTTGTGTCTTTTTCCTCTTCAGTAATACATGATGTTAATTAGATGTATTTGAAAAAAATGTGAAAAATGATCCAATTTTTAATTACCTGAAATTTCTTTTTAAAAATTCATTGCAGCTTCTTTGAGCTGTCTTGTCTGTCTGTCTGTCTGTCTATCTATCTATCTATCTATCTATCTATCTATCTATCTATCTATCTATTCCTGTTCTTTGCAAGTAGGAAAATTCTAAAGTAGAAAGAACTCACTATCCATACACATCTGGCCAGAATTATACTGTTAAGTTTTTATGGTTGATGCATACTCAGTTGAGATGGATAGTGTTGTTTGATTACTTTAACTAGATAGTCATCCTTGTCCCCAGATATTTTGGGCAATAGTTTCCACAATATAATTCTGCTATTATCAACTCATAACAATTGACAGCACCGTATTGCTAACCCTGCCTTAAAGAGTTATTGGAGTTATTAACTCAACTTAATGCTTCCCTGTACTTCAATACTTCCACTGAAAGGTAAGCAGCAAATGTTATGAACTCAGTAACTTTATTCAGGATCAGTCATCTCTCAGTCTAGCTTAATGTAATAAAATAATAATAATAAAATCAGAATAGGGGCATAGATAGTGAAAGATAGGCAGATGGAGAAATTTGACAGGCTTCCAAGTGCATGAATTTTGATCATGTGACCACGGGGTGTGATGCAATAACCATAATTTCAGGCAGAAGTTGTAAGTTATTTTTTCCAGCACCATCCTAATTTCAACTGGTCAGAAATAAATTGTCATAAGTGAAGAACTTCCTATAAAGACCACTACTGAACAAGGATTGGATTTTTTAAATTTTTCCCGTTGCTTGTAGATATCGGGCAGATAGGTGCAAATAGTTGAAGGCAGATTGAGCAGTGATCCTCAACGTGCCTTATGAACTTCCATTTGTGCATAAACATATTCATGTACAATGAAACTTCCATATACAATGAAACGTGCAGCCAGAAGTGGAGAAGTCTTCAGTGCTTTTCATAAAGGGATCTGGGGTTTGAAATGGTTTCCAGGTACTTTCAGGGTCCTCAGTGTGCACATATTATGTTCAGTGCAATTGAAATTGTATACATGGATAGAGTGGTGGGATTCAAATATGTGAACAACTGGTTCTCTGTATGGATGTTGCTTCCGGAGGTCCATTCTGGGCCTGGGCAACAAAAAATTAGCTACCAGTTCTCACAAACTGGTGCGAACTGGCTAAATCCCACCACTGCTTGGATATCTTAAACATAGAACCATGGAAATAACATTAATAAGATATATCACTAGGTTTATGACTCATAGCTCTTGAGCAATACATTTCCACAGCTCATCCCTTCAGTTTTCTCTTTTGGGTTCTTCTAACTTGGATATATCAAAGTTGTTGACAAAGAATGTGGCAAGGTAAAGACTGCTTCCTATTTACTTAGGCTTAGGCTTCAACTGGTGCAGAATGCGGCCGCGCGAGTTGTAATGGGGGTTTCCCGATACTCCCATGTAACACCTTTACTCCGCGAGCTGCATTGGCTTCCGGTTGCCCTCCGGGTGAAATTCAAGGTGCTGGTTATTACCTATAAAGCCCTACATGGCCTGGGTCCGGGGTATTTGAGGGAACACCTGCTGCCGGCATCAAACGCCCTTCGCCCAGTGCGCTCCCACAGGGAGGGTCTGCTCAGGGTTCCGCCGGTAAGAGATTGCCGGCGGGTGACACCCAGGGATAGGGCCTTCTCGGAGCGCCTGCCCTCTGGAACCAGCTGCCGGTGGAGTTGAGGACTGCCCCCGACCTCCGATCATTCCGCCGGGGCCTGAAGACCTGGCTCTTTGAGCTCTCGGGCCCAGGCTGAGGAGAAAATTATTTTAATTGGGGTTTTTAATAATACAGGGTTGATTTAATATTTTTTAAATTGGTTTTTAACTTTTGTATACTTGATTTTTAACTCCCTGTAAACTCCCTGTCCTCAGGGAAAGGGCGGTATATAAATGCAATAAAATAAATAAATAAATAAATTGTATAACAAGCCTGACCTCACAATTAAGGAAGGTGAACTAAATTTGTTAAACATTTATTGAAATTTGCTACCACTAAAGTTGCAGTTGACTATGCTAAAGCCTTTGATTGTGTGGATCATAACAAACTGTGGCAAGTTCTTAAAGAGATGGGCATACCAGACCATCTTATTTGTCTTTTGAGAAACCTATATGTGGCACAAGAAGCAGCAGTGAGAACTGGACACGGAAGCACTGATTGGTTCAAAATTGGGAAAGGAATCCGGCAAGGCTGTATACTGTCACCCTGCCTATTTAACTTATATGCAGAGCACATCATGAGAAAGGCAGGGCTAGATGAATCAAAAGTTGGAATTAAGATTGCCGGAAGAAATATCAACAACCTAAGATATGCAGATGATACCACTCTAATGGCAAAAAGTGAAGAAGAACTAAAGATCCTCTTGTTGCGGGTGAAGAAGGAGAGTGCAAAACGTGGGTTGAAACTTAACATTAAGAAAACCAAGATCATGACATCCGGCCCTCTCAATTCCTGGCAAATAGATGGGGAAGAAATGGAGGTAGTGACAGATTTTATTTTCCTGGACTCCAAGATCACTGCAGATGGGGACTGTAGCCAAAAAATTAAAAGATGGTTGCTCTTGGGGAGGAAAGCCATGGCAAATCTAGACAACACACTAAAAAGCAGAGACATCACCCTGCCAAGAAAAGTGTGTATAGTCAAGGCTATGGTCTTCCCAGTTGCAATGTATGGCTGTGAAAGTTGGACCATAAGAAAGGCTGAGCGCCAAAGAATTGAGGCCTTTGAACTATGGTGCTGGAGAAGACTCCTGCGAGTCCCTTGGACTGCAAGGCGATCAAACAGGTCAGTCCTAGAGGAGATCAACCCTGACTGCTCTTTAGAAGGCCAGATCCTGAAATTGAAACTCAAATACTTTGGCCACCTAATGAGAAGGAAGGACTCACTGGAGAAGAGCCTAATGCTGGGAAAGATTGAGGGCAATAGAAGAAGGGGACGACAGAGAATGAGGTGGCTGGATGGAGTCACTGAAGCAGTAGGCGTGAGCTTAAATGGACTCCAGCAGATGGTAGAGGACAGGAAGGCCTGGAGGAATGTTGTCCATAGGGTCGAGATGGGTTGGACAAGACCTCGCAGCTAACAACAACAACAAAGTTGCAGAATGATCTGCACTGCTTGTCTGTTTTTAATTTAATAAAATTTAAAATGTTGGTACTGGCCTATAAAGCCTTAAATACAGTAGCTTAGCATTTAACTCTCTAAGGGACAACATCTCCCATTAAAACTGACAGTATCTGGTTGCTTTTGAAAATGCCTCTGTTTTCAGAAGATCCCCTTTCTGACACATAGGAGAGGGTCTTCTCCCGTGTTGCTCCCAAACTGTGGAACATGCCTCAGGCTTCCATTTTGTCCTCCACTCTTTGGGTAAATGTCTATGGTAAATGTTTCACTCCTCATCCAAGAAGTTTCTTCAGTTCTCCAGTTCTTGGATGAGAAGCGAAACGTTTTCAAAGGGGGAAAAAACCCCAAGAAAGTCCAGTTGCCTTTTGAAAAGCACTTTTGGGTAACCATGACCTGAATGATTGACAATCTCCAAGGACATCTGAGACACAGACACTTCTGAGAACAAATCAGTTGTCCTCAGAAAATAACTAATCTTTTTTTCCCCTATTAGGACTTAAAGGTTCTTTTAAATTCTTCCTTCCTGTGCTTTTTAAGCTGAATTTTTGTTTTTGTGTATTGATAACAATCCCCACAATTTAGGAAGTGCTATACGTGAACTGGACACATGTTGAAATGTACCTCTAAATGGAAACAGCAACTAAATTTCTGAGTACAATTGATAGTGTGCTTTGGGAAATGTGTTCCCTAGAGTTAGAAAGTTGGAGCAATTTTACACTTGATAAGTCAAAATGTGTAAATTCGAAACTTTGGAATTTAAGACTTAACGCAATCTTTGACATTTCACAAAGTCACCCTATTAGTGTAATAAGTATTTTTAGTGACTATTAATGTTCAGATTTATAAGTGGCTTGATTGACTTAAATTTTCATTAGTGTTACCCAGATAATTCAGTGAGAGCAGAAAGTAGCCTTTCCCAAGCTGTCACCTTTCAGATCTGTTGACCATTGTTTCTCAACCTTGGCAATTTTAATATGTGTGGACTTTAGCTTTCAGAATTCCCTAGCCACACACATCTTAAAATTACTAAGATTGAGAAACGCTGTAGATCCCAGATTTGTCAGATGATTTTGGACTGCAACTCCCAGAAATCCCAGACAGCATATCTAAAGGAGTTAACAACCCAACACGTTCTGGAAAAATATTAGCATAGGAGAATAATTTGGTGGACATCGTACTTATTTTTTTTCAGTTCACCCAAATTTCAATCATGCTTAGTTCCAGAGAAGACTGAAAGATAATTTCAGGCTTTCATATTTCTTGCTGTATATTTCCAGACTTTCTTTTCCTTCCTTCCTTCCCAGTGAAAGAAAAGTTAGAGTCCTTTGATGTGAAAAAGCAATCTATCACTTCTCTGAAAGACCGGTCTCAGTCTCTCATGTGAAAAAGGATTAACACTACTGACAAAGGTCGTGCAAATCACAGAACTAAACAGTAGTGCTGAGCAGTATTCTTCAAGTGGAAGAACTGTATTTAAGCAATGAGGATAGGAATGGCAAACAGAAGCTGTTTTAATAGCTAAAGATCCCAGATAAAGGCTTAAACCTTTCTTGAGTATCCACAATAAAAATACTTCTAGAAAACAATGAAATGTTTGTACATTCATTGATATTATATTTATGAAAACATTCTGATGTGTTTCTCTTGGAGCAGAATATACTTTATTTGCAAAACTGATTATCTCTGACTATTAATAAATAATGTAAAAACACAGACATTTTTCTTAAATCTATATAGCTTTTCTTCCTTGAATTGGACACATCTGAATACCTCTAGGTATTTGTCTTGAATGTTTTTTTTATATTCTCCTTTTCAACCAACAGAATCCCAAAACAATTTAAATAAAATAAGCCAATTAACACAATCCTACAAATATCAGAATAAGCTTCATTTATGTTAATGCTTTACTAAGTTTCTCCTAGGTAAATGCAAAAGAATGTGTCCTAAAAAACAAGAAAATTGGACTTCAAATGCCATTAGAAGCATACATCAAGTGATAGACAAAATCAAGCACCAGCTGAATTAGTAAAAATCATACTGGTTAATTAATATCATAATAAATGCAGTTTTCTATACACAGAATCAGAAAGCACAATGGCTGGCATTTAATAGCCAGCCACTGCTATTCTATAACTTCTTGATTTCATCTAATATGGACCCTTTATCCTTGTTTTATGTTTATGTTTTATGTTTTATTTAATTTATATACCGCCCTTCTCCCTGGGGACTCAGGGCGGTTCACAGGGCATATAAATAAAAATACAATACTATACAAAAGTTAAAACAAAGATTAAATCAGTGCCCAATTAAAAAACAACAATACAATCTAAAATGACAATTTAAAACCCAACTCCCCCATCAGGCCAGACCGGCCAATTCAAACAAATGGGTCTTCAGACCACGACGGAAAGTTCGGAGGTCCGATGCCATCCGGAGCTCCACCGGCAGTTGGTTCCACAAAGCCGGGGCACCCACAGAGAAGGCTCTCCCCCTGGGGGCCGCCAGTCGGCATTCCCTGACCGGAGGCACCCTGAGGAGGCCCTCTCTGTGGGAACGCACAGGGCGGAGGGGAGTTGAAGCCGGCAGCAGGTGGTCCCCGAGGTACCCCGGACCCATGCCATGTAGGGACTTAAAGATCATAACTAAGACCTTGAACCTCACCCGGAAGACAACTGGTAACCAATGCAGCTCGCGGAGCAAAGGTGTAACATGGGAGTACCGGGAAACTCCCAAGACAACTCTCACGGCCGCATTCTGTACCAGTTGGAGCCTCCGAGTGGTCTTCAAGGGAAGCCCCATGTAGAGAGCATTACAGTAGTCAAGGCGAGAGGTCACGAGCGCATGAGTGACCGTGCACAGGGCATCCCGGTCCAGATAGGGCCGCAACTGGCGCACCAGGCGAACCTGGGCAAAAGCCCCCCTAGTCACGGCCACTACATGATCTTCTAGGGTAAGCCGTGAATCTAGGAGGACTCCCAAGTTGCGAGCCCTATCCACGGGGGGTAAGAGCTCACCCCCCATAGAAAGAGATGGAACATTTTGAATGTCCCGGGATGCCGGAATGCACAGCCACTCAGTCTTGTCAGGGTTGAGCTGAAGTCTGTTCCTCCCCATCCAGACCCGAACCGCCTCCAGGCAACGGGACAGTGTGTGGGTTTCTTGTTTAAATGATTGAAATCATACTTCATAAATAAAATACTAAAAAGAATAATGTTGGATTAAATCAATCTTTATAAGCTAGTAGCCTGTTTTCAAAATAATTGGGGGGAAGAGAGGCATAAGTATTTACTATACACTATATTACCCATACTGTCTCTGACATTAAAGTTAACATATAATAATAATAATAATAATAAGTTGGAAGGGACATATACTAAACATATACTAAACATAATAAGAAGCCACTGATAGCTTTATCTTCCCTGATTTACTTTATACTGGTAGACATAATTACATCTTTCACAGATAAAATATTTCACTGTTTAACAATGCATGCAAGTAAGGAAATGGTGGACAAATAGTTTTGACTACATTCACAGAAAGATGCAATTCTGTTTTCTCTACCCAACTCATTCCAGGATCTTGAATCAGGTCACATTTCATAAAGACCTCACAAAGTCATACTGAATTAATATGCAACCAAATATTATTCATTCTTTTTAATTTACTCTTTGCCAATTTAAAGCAAGTCCATGTTTTTTTTAAAAAAAGCACCCAAACCTTCAAGCTTTTTGTCATATTTTCTTCAACAAGGTATTTAACTTACTATTCTAACATCAAATGAGCATTTTGACTAAAGAAGCAAACCGGTAACCTTCTGACCCTTTTCAGTAATTTCCTCCCCCCCCACCTTTATTTTTCCCCTTCCTACAATATATTTTAGGATAAAAAGCTCCTAATTTTGCTTAAATTTTGAAACCATTTTTTTGAAGCTCATGATTAAGTTCCCTATATATATTTTTCAAAGTACCTCTGGGTGTTTTACAGTTACTGCTTCTAGGAGCATTGTAAAATTTTAAGTTAACCAGTTCTTTTTGTCCTTCGGACTATGCAAATTTATCACATCAGGCCATTCAGCAGCTCATGGGAAGCCAAACTATAAGCAGCATTGTCTTTTAGCGCCTCCTCCAACTTAGAATGGTTTTAATAAAGAGACTAATCAAGTTGCTTATGTATTATCTATTGGCTAAATTTTGTTTTGTTTTATCTAAAATTTGCCCAATGAGATGACAAAACTGTCAGTTATTTACTATTGGAAAATTAATTGTTCCGTGTTAGGGGAATTTGTCCATATTGGCAAAAAGTTTCCACTAACTGGAAGACCATTGGTTTCTGGGGGGGTTTTCCCACCCAAGTACAGCAATAACTGGATTCCATAAATGCATCTGTACTGTTCTAAATGGATGGAAATAAAAAAGAGAGTAGATATGAAGATTATTATGAACTCTTAATACCAATTGGAATTAATAAATTACTAAGAAATATGTTTTAAAACACATGAAGTATATTTTAAAATATTTTAAAATATATTTCATATGTTTTATAAGAATATATTAAGTTAATAGCATTTCAGGATCTCATGCTGCAGAATTTTAAGAAGAACAGAATAGTGGGACATGCAGTGTTTCATTAGATACATTATTTTATGAAATGAAAGCTCTTCTGTTGAGCATGGTACATAAAGTTTTAAAATTACACTAAATATCCAGAAGATACTGTCGTAATGGCAAGTTCTATTTTTAATCTTTTCAGTAGAAACTGATAATACTACAGCTGTGGCTTCTGATCTTTTAATTGTGGCCTGGCTTACATTCTTATACTGTGGGGCTTAATCGGGGTTTAAATGTCATAGGATTATTTGTCTTTTTGAATTTTAAGTGCTTTACTACTTAGTTCCATGTGGTATCGGTTTGTTCTTGCTGCCTTTTGCATGGTTACAGAATAGTACAGATTTTTATAGTTAAAAAAGACACATTATAAATATTAACTAATTTTGGATTTTGTACATGAGATTTTGCAGAACATCAGAATATTTAGGCTTGAAAACCAGAACTTCACATACACTATCCCAAACCGGACTTTGAATTAACAACTCTGCATGAGTAGTGATGTGCAGCTTTTTGATGCAGAACAGAGAAAATACTTTGGAGAATGGGGTGATTTTTGCTGCACCTTTCTTAAAGAAGATCTACTTTTCCCCAATAACCACATAATTCCAGTAAAGTGTACCTTTGAGATATGGAGGGGCTGTCAGAGTATGACAAGATCATGGCACCTTAGTGCCATCTCTTGAAATTTACACACATATTCCTACATTATAGTGTGGTTACTACGTGAGACCAAGGAAAAGAGATGGTTTCCTTAAGCTACATCACCTTTGAAACATCTCCTCTGCATTGGATCTGAAGAGTAGCACATTTAAATATAGGAGATTGTTTAATGTAGCCATTATCGTAGCCACAGGCATATTCCAACAATGTCAGTTCAGAAGTTCCAAGATTAATGATTGTCCTTGATTTAAGTAACCTTGCCCTATGAGTCAAGGTAATGTTTCATATCTCTGTGAGTTACTATTTAAGTGCATAAAATCATCTATCCTTGTGAGCAATAAAAAGAACAAATGAAGAACCCTCTTCATAAAAAATGTTGTCAAAATATTTTTAATTTAAAATTGTGGGTCAGATTTTGCTTTTTTGTGTTAATAGTCAAATAACCAGTTTTCTTTTTCATCAATTCTCCTGTGTTGAAGTAGTTGGAACGGGGGCAGATATTGATAAGGTTTGTTATACAAAGATTTGTCAAAACCTAGGTCTTAATTCTGTGCTCCTAGAAAAAGGTGGGTACATTCATCAGAAATCATGGACAGGCAAGGTACATAGATTCTAATAATATAGTACCTCTAGTTCATAATGAGCATTATATTGAAATAGAAATCTGGGGTACCTTTATATAAATCTGGATTTCTTTTTAAAATATAATTGACAGTATGCATGTGTGCTCAAAATTACATGCCATTGGTTTTGAAAAGAATTTACTTCCAAAACACCGAAAGGGAGTTTTGCAATCTAAAACCTTTATTTTTTTAAACATAATGGTGGTCCCCTTTAGCTATTTTTGTACATATTCAAAGATCTGTGAATTTGCATATATATATTTAGGTAGTAGAATAATTCTTTAAACATTCATATGCAGAGTAGTTTTTGTGTTTCAGCAACTTTTAATTTTGTTGTATAGTTTGAAAAGGACTTATCATTTTGCTGTATTAGAAAGCCTTTTGTATAAAGTAAAAGGTAAACCCTGTAGTTTAAAATAACATTTTAACTTAATAATGAAGCAAATATATTCTTAGATTGGAAAAAAATGTTAGCATTCTAGAGACAAAAAGCAGAAGTGCTATTGCTCAATTCTTTATAAATGTGTAGGTTTTGTTATGTTTCAGTTGATCAGCTTTTTAGAGTTTGATTAGAATTAAGAATTTCAACTTACTTCTGAAAACAAGAACTTTTAAAGATGTCTTGTAAAAGTAGTGGTTTCTTTTCCCTGCGAGTCTTTCTAAATATTTTGTTTTAACACCTAATCTCATTATGCTTTCTTTGTGTTTAACTTGTATTAAAATCTGTCAGCTATGACTGGTCTCATAAGCACAGTCAGCGGACCAGAATAAGTTAATTATTTACTTGTGTCACTAGTGCTCTTCATCTAATGAAATGCACAGCTGTGTTAGATCTGCAGTTGGACGTCTCGATTCCATTGTTATACAAGTCAGCAAAGGGTAGAAGCTGCTATGATGGAGAGGCCTCTGTTCTTTCTGCTGTTCTGCCTTTCTGTGTCGATTTCATGGATCTTTTATCATTCACTTTCACACAAAACAAACAACACAGTGGCTGTCTGCTATGGGAACCGTCTTGGCATATAAAAGGGTTTCAGTGCCTGAAGTAATTTTAAGTTAGCCCAGATTTAATTTTTCCCTTATAGGTGCCCTTTCAGCGTAATAACACCAAGCAAGGTCCTAGTGAAGGGAAACATGTAAATTTGACCAAAGCTGCCCAATCTGTGTGTAAAAACATAAAATATAGTTGGTATGTGAAGCAGGTGTTGAATACTTGATGTACATAAGAACCAATTATCATGGTAAACATTTCCCTTGTATCTGTATTTATATTTGTGTGTGTGTGTGTGTGTGTGTGTGTGTGTGTAAACATATTTTATTTATATACGTGATACTTGATTTGTTTGCTAGGAAATAGCCAGTTTCCTATCATGGACTATATGCATTTTCCCCATGGCCAGTCATTTTTATACATTAACCATTTATCTATTTGTATTTATTAAATCTCAAGGTAGCTCAGTTGCTCACTTTGAAATGGGGTTTCAACTGTTTTTGACAATTTGATCTTACTGAATGAAAGTGTAAATCATTATTTAATATGAATTAAATTTGATAGACTGCATAGACAGGTTAAGGCAGGGGTGTCAAACTCATTTTCATTGAGGGCTGCATCAGCATTGCGGTTGCCCTCAGGGGGCCGAGTGGGTATGGCCTGGATGGGCGTGGCCTACTGGGTGGGCGTGGCTAGAGTGCATATGGCCTACTGGGTGGGCGTGGCCAGCTCTACATCGTTCGCATCAAGGGTGCCTATGGGGGCCTGGGCAGGAGTGGGACAGATCTGAGGGTCTCTGGCAGAAGGAGGGTCTCTGGGCCAGGGCCAAGGCAGTGGGGGCCGTTCCCTCACTGTTTCCAGGATGGCTTTGCGGGCCGCATGAAACCACTTCGCGGGCCGGATCTGGCCCCCGGGCCTTGTGTTTGACATGTCTGGGTTAAGGTATTAGAGAAGGACTGGATGGCCTTGGTTCCAAGTTCACTCTTAAGCATGGAAGCTCACTTGATTTCCAAGACCAATCTCTGGTCTCAAATCTACCTCCCAAGGTGTCCTGTTGGGAGGTTAAAAATGAAGAGAAATAACCATGTAAACTGCCTTAAGGAAGAAAGACTATCTAATCACTGAATAAAATCTTTAAAAATCTTGTTTCATTATATCTTCCCTACACCCTGTGAGCTTAGTTCCTTGGTTAGTGTTCTGATCAAGCTCAGGATCACTGTACTATCCTTCCTTTCCTTTCAAAAGTAAGGCAATTGGTTGACTAAATTATTTTTATTCAGCTCATTATGACTACTACGTTTTCTCTAGGTTAAGACTTCATGCACGTAGGAATATTTTTGTAGGAAACGTCTTAAAACTATTTTCTAACCTAAAACTTAACATTTGTCTAGTAATCATTCAGGAGAGGAATTGGACTACATTAAAAACATAAAATATGGTATTGATCTGATGTATAGTACGGATTCATTGCTTTTCTTTGAAAGATACACTTTGTTGTAGGAGTCTGTGGACTGATTGTACCTCAGGAAGACATGCCATTTTGTGATTCAGGAATCTGCCCTGATATCATTATGAATCCCCATGGCTTCCCATCACGTATGACGGTATGTAGTGGCATGCATTTATAACTGCATTTCATTTTAATGGACTTTTGTAATGCTAAAATTTTATCTCTTTTTATAGATTTCTCGATTAACAATGTCAATTCCCATATTCTACTTTATTCGTCATAGGGTAGAACAAAGATACAGTCTATTACATGTTTTGAAAGCTTGCGCTTTTCTACATTCTGGAAAAACTGGTTTGCCCAATAATATTTTCCAGGTTTATGCTTATCTGTTGGGGCCCTTATATTCACAAAACAGTAGGCAGATGCTTTAGTGGAAGAATCTGGTAAAAATGAGTCTGTGTCTCTTTTAGTTATTGTCAGCATGAACAAATAGAAATGGACTTGACGCTATATTAAGTAGCCTTTGTTAATTGTCTTCTACCTGATTCAGTTTGTTGCTTATAAAACATTGGTTAAATGTTAGAGGGGACTTGATTGGTCAACCCCGGTTTATAGTTTTGCTTTAGTTCACTGATTCTATGCTTCTTTAAAAAAAATGTTAAAGAGATGTAGCTAATTGTACATCATCATCATAAACTTGAAGAAATACTGTAGCAAGCTCAGTTAGAAAAGAGATTTTCTTGGTTGCATTGCTCAAGGAGAATGGCTAAAGCTGTATGGAAATAGAATAAAAGAATGCAAGATGACTGTTGTTAAATAGGTCAGTTTGGTCTGCCAGTTTGGTCAGACAGAGATTCTGTCTGCATTCACAAAAGGTACACCAAGATCTATTAAGTACAGCACTTCTGTTCTTTGAATAACAAATCTTCCTTTCCATATCACAGATTGCTTGTGGTGAAACACTGTCTCATCTTGTGTTGCACAGGTGGGAAAACTCATTGAACTTCTGGCAGGTAAAGCTGGAGTCTTAGATGGCAGATTTCATTATGGAACAGCATTCGGTGGCAGTAAAGTTAAAGATGTATGCGAAGATCTTGTTCGTTATGGCTATAACTATTTGGGGAAGGATTATGTAACATCTGGCATCACAGGGTAAGAATATCCTAAAAGGGTACTGGGAAATACAGCATCTCCAGTTTTTAATGCAGCTTCATGTGTAGAAGATACATGTAATGATAATGTGTACTAAATTTTATATGAATTATTTCAAAAGAGTTTTTTAACCCATCTCCATATAATCCTGTAAAACAAAACAAAAATCAACTTTTCCTTGTTGGGAAGTCTTATTTGCTAATAATATTTTTCTAATGATGTGTTCAAGGCCCTTGGCAGATGTTTTGTGTGCTCTTAATAGTTTAGTAGCCTTCAATTGTATAAAGTCATATAAAATATAGTATTGGAGGCAGGTGTTAATCAACTGGGGGTTTTTTCCTCTGGAGCTTTTGTCAATTACTGAATCAGTCTGGCAGAGCTGACTGATCTCTGAGATTCCTGCTGTGTTGATTAAACTATCTTCGGAGATGTGGTCTTCAAAGGAATATGAGATGACTTAAGAACAGGACAGAGCCATGTTTATTTATCTTAATTCTGATTTTCAATTTCTTATTCCCTCCTGTTCCAAAACCAAGATACCATTGACGGTAACTTATTCCAGTAACTTATTTAAGATTTTTTTATCTTAAATCAAATTTGGTTTAAAGAAAATAAACTCTTTTTATTTTTTAAAAAGCTGACATGATTTTCCAGATCCAGTGCATCAGGATGTTAAATCTTACTTCAACATACTTAATGAATGTCTGTAATTTGTCTTCATTTGTTAAAAACTGCTTGTTCTCCCTCTTAGCGATTTTCAGTCCCCAGCAACAGGTGGCTTCCTTTTAGTTTAAACAAAATTCTGTTTTAAGGTCTTAAGCTACATTTTTGTGGGATTCCTACCATAGAACTGTGTCACTGATTTGCAGCAATATTGATCAGGAGTTTGAACACTAGATGCTTCCTTCTGAGTTCAGGTTGTCCACCCTGTGTTATACTTCTGTTTACAAATCAGTAAAACAAATCTTTTTTTTTTAAAAAAATAAATTTTATAAGAAAATAGAAGAGTTGATAATCTCAAAAAGGGAAGGATGGAATTTGTACCGCCTCACACAGTCGTGAGGAGAAGGAGGAGGGGCAATTGAATTTGCCCCCATTGCTGCTTCTGCTGTTCCTCTTAGCACTGTTTGCCATTACCCCTGCTATATTTCTCCACTTCTTTTTACTTCTTGTGGCTCCATTTTCAGGGCCTCCACCTTGGTAGGTATGCTAAAAGTCCTTTTCAGGAATTTTCTTCATGTAAAAAAAAAAAAGAACCGAACTAGGGTTTTTTTTCAGATAACAATACAGTATTCACCTTTTACCAGATACTTGCTTTTTCTCTCAATTGAGTGACGGTTATAATTTTGGCTTCTGTGAGGATGGGACTTGGCTAGGATGTAATGAAGGAAAAAAAACAAGTTGCCTGCTATGCAAGATTATTCTGGATGCTGGTTACATGAAAGTTGTGTATTTTTATAAAATTTTGCAATTTTGATATGTATATTTGTACAGTTCATTTCTCTGCTTTTATTTAATCTCCTTCTCAGGGAACCCTTAGAAGCCTATATCTATTTTGGCCCTGTATATTATCAGAAACTGAAGCACATGGTGCTGGATAAGATGCATGCAAGAGCCAGAGGACCCAGAGCAGTTCTTACCAGGTATGAAGGAAACAAGGACACAAATGTACAAAATGAATCACATTTAATGATGGAAAGAAAGCCACTGAATTGAGATTGCTACTATGTTTTAGCTGTTCATACCAGTCCACATTTTTTGCATACGTTCCAAATTGTTTTCAGTGATATTTTACATTGGCGGTGGTTACTATTATTTGTTAGATTCATATCTTCCACTTAAGCTTAATTCCAGTTTTCCCCAGAGAAAAAGAAGGTCTCAGAGTGAGTGTAACTGACCAAGCGCCATCCAGAGAGCTTCAGACTGAGGTTGGACTTGAAGTTGGTTCTCCCCACTTTTAAAAAACTAAACATTACACTGTAGTCTGTTGTTGTTAGTTGCGAAGTCATGTCCGACCCATTGCGACCCCATGGACAATGTTCCTTCAGGCCTTCCTGTGTTCTACCATTTTCTGGAGTCCATTTAAGGCTCACGCCTACTGCTTCAGTGACTCCATCCAGCCACCTCATTCTCTGTCGTCCTCTTCTTCTATTGCCCTCAACCTTTCCCAGCATTAGGCTCTTCTCCAGTGAGTCCTTCCTTCTCATTAGGTGGCCAAAGTATTTGAGTTTCAACTTCAGGATCTGGCCTTCTAAAGAGCAGGGTTGATCTCCTGTAGGACTGACCGGTTTGATCACCTTGCAGTCCAAGGGACTTGCAGGAGTATTCTTCAGCACCATAGTTCAAAGGCTTCAATTCTTTGGCGCTCAGCCTTTCTTATGGTCCAACTTTCACAGCCATACATTGCAACTGGGAAGACCATAGCCTGGCAGGATAATGTCTCTGCTTTTTAGTGTGCTATCTAGATTTGCCATGGTTTTCTTCCCCATGAGCAAGCGTCTTTTCATTTCTTGGCTGCAGTCCCCATCTGTGGTGATCTTGGAGCCCAGGAAAATAAAATCTGTCACTACCTCCATTTCTTCCCCATCTACTTGTCAGGAATTGAGAGGGCCGGATGTCATGATCTTGGTTTTCTTAATGTTTAATTTCAAGCCAACTTTTGCACTCTCCTTCTTCACTCGCAACAAGAGGCTCTTTAGCTCCTCTTCACTTTCTGCCATCAGAGTGGTATCATCTGCATATCTTAGGTTGTTGATATTTCTCCTGGCAATGTAGTCTAGTTCCCTTTAAATAATATATATGCTGAATGAATATTTCCAATAAATAATGCAGAAGAAAGTATTCTGTTTTCCATTATATAGAGGAGATCAGGTGCTGCTTCTATTTCTACTGCTGGATCCTTAGCTAATTGAAGGAAAGACACAATTTATACAGGTAGTCCTCAACTTATGACCACAATTGAGCTCAAAATTTCTCTGGCTAACTGAGGTTTGTTCCATTTTATAATCTCTTTGCCGCTTTTCTTAAGCAAATCACTGCAGTTGTTAAATGAATAATGTGGCCATTAAGCAAATCTGGCTTCCCTTATTGACTTTGCTTGTCAGAAGCCAGCTGAGAGAGAGAGAGAGAGAGACCTTTATTGTCAGTTTTTACTGTGAGCACAATGGCACACATTAAAATTTAGTTGTTCATAGTATACACATACATAACACACATTTAAAACATACTATGTATAGACCTACACCCTTACATATAAGTAACATATAAATATTAATCACTGTCCATATTGAATACATAACAGAAAGAGGAAGCTTTAGACTTCACAAGGTTAATACTGTATGGAATGAAATTGTGACTGAATCTGGATGTTCTGCTTCGGATACCATGGAGCCTCCTTCCAGAAGGTAACAAGAACAGGTCGTGAAGAGGATGAGTAGTGTCCCAGATAATCTTACAGACTTTGCTCAAACAACACTTCTGTGCTATGTCCTGGATGCAAGGGAGGGAACTGCCAATGATCTTTTCAGCCATCCTCACCACTCTCTGCACCGCCTTCCTGTCTGAAGCAGTGATGCTTCTAAACTAGACTATGATGCTGTATGACAGGATGCTCTCGATCGTCCCTCTGTAGAAAGTGGTAAGGATAGAGGAAGGAAAATGTGCTTTTCTCTTGCAACACAGAAAATGCAGGTGCTACTGTGCCCGCTTCACCAGTGTGAAGCCAGCCTACTTGTTAACTGCACACTCAGGAATTTGATGCTGGTAACCATCTCCACAGGTGAATCATTAATGCACAGAGAAGTGTGGCTGTGCCTGCCTTTTCTGAAATTGACAATGATCTCTTTGATTTTTCCAGTATTTAAAACTAGGCTATTTTCCTTACACCAATTCACCAAACCTCAACCTCCTTGCGGTAAGCACCCTCATTGTCCTCATGAATAAGGCCCACTACTGTTGTATCATCTGCGAACTTCACAGTATGGTTGGTGGCAAACCTAGCAAAACAGTCATGGGTCAACAGGGTGAACAGCAGCGGACTTAGGATGCAGCCCTGAAGAGAACCTGTGCTCAAGAAAATGGTGTTAGAAATATTTGTTCCAGCTTGCACATATTGGGGCCTGTTAGTAAGAAAATCAAGAATCCAGTTGCACAAAGGAGTGTTTAAGCCTAAAAGGCCCAGTTTGTCTACTAGGTGCTGGGGAATGATTGTGTTAAATGCCGAACTGAAGTCGACAAACAACAAACGCACATGAGTATTTCTTTCCTCTAAGTGCTTCAAGCTAAGATGGGAGAACAGAAGAAATAACATCCTCCATAGACCGATTTGGTCGGTAAGCAAACTGAAGCGGGTCATATGCTGGCAGGAGACTAGATACAATAATGTCCTTTATCAGCTTCTCCAAGCATTTCATAATGATGGATGTCAGTGCAACCGGACAGTAATCATTGAGGCCTGTAATTGTGGACTTTTTTGGCACTGGCAAGATGATGGCCATCTTAAAACATGATGGGACCACTGCCTGCTGCAGTGAGAGATTGAAAATGTCTGTGAGAACACAAGCCAGTTCATCTGTGCATTGCCTAAGGACATGTCCAGGGATGTTATCTGGGCCTGCTGCTTTCCGAATGTTAACTTTCTGCAGTATTTTCCAGACAGAGGTGACATCAAAGCTAAGCACTTGCTCGTCTATTTGATGCCTCAAATCTTCCAAACAATGTCCTTGCATCCCGATGGAGCCACCTTATAATCCCTAATTGGAAGGTTACAAATTGTGAGCACATGAACCCAGGATAGTGCGTGCGACTGTCATAACTGCATGCCAGTTGCCAAGCACCCGAATTCTGATCACGTGACCATGGGCCATAAGTGTGAAAACCAGTCATAAGTGACTTTTTTCCCACTGCTGTTGTAACTTCAAACGGTCGCTAAAAATGGTTGTAAGTCAAGCATTACCTGCATACGCTATTGCTGATTCATAACTGCATATGCAAGTAGAAATAATAATTACAAACTTCTTAATTTAAAGGCAGCCCACTGAAGGCCGATCCCGTGATGGGGGACTGCGTCTGGGAGAAATGGAAAGAGACTGCTTGATAGGTTATGGAGCCAGCATGCTCTTATTGGAGAGGCTTATGATTTCAAGTGACGCATTTGAAGTAGATGTATGCGGTCAGTGTGGATTACTGGGGTACTCTGGCTGGTAAGTAGAAGTTTGATAGTGTATTTTCTTGTTCCTCATTCATAGCGTGTGGGTGCATGTCTTTAGGATGCACATAACATCATCATAATTTGATATTTGGTTCAGGAAGTAGTTGGGAACTGGAGTTTTCCAAGGCAGGAATGCTGAAAATATAAACAACCACTTACAATGGAAGTCCCAGAAGACCCTGCAGAAGCTGCTATCACAACAGCAATGGCATCAAGCATTAGCCTTTCTGCCTGAAAAATATGAGGACTGTTAAGCATATTTCTAACCTTAGAGACTAAATATTTGTCCCATCGCTGAGCCAGGGTGGGTTTCTTTATAAGCTTTGTGATTAAGGGATAAGCAAATGGATAGTTTAACACACCCAGGCTGATCCTTACTTGGATAACTGCTAAATTCATGGCTCATCAGAAAGTTAATTTGGAGGATGCTGTCTTCCAAGTGACTCCCATGAGATCCATCAGCTCTGGCACGGCAAGCATTCACTGCAGTAATACACTGCAGGGTTCCAAGTACTGGTACAAAGTAAGATTAAGGTTCTGGGTACTGGATGGAATGAGAGTAGTTTAAAGAATGGGTGCAGTGAGTTACGAATTATGTGACCAGAACAGCTGAAGTCTGCCTAGAAACCTAAGGAGTTATGGCCTTAGGCAGATGAAAAGACATCACTATTCACTCCTTACTCCTGGTGGCTGGCTGAACTCCATTCTTTGTACATGAAGCACAATTACACGTTGAGCATTTGCTTACTATGAAGAGTTTGGTATTTAACAGAAGTACTCAGATAAGACAGTCTCCTCCCAAGACCAAAATTGTGGGGCAGTTAGCCAGCAAATGCCCTGACTCCTCCTGAGCAAAATCCATGCCAGGAAATGGTGGTTATTCTCATCAAGAGCTCTCACGGAGAGATGACAAGAAATGAAGCAGAGTGTAACTCACCAATATTTAGGCATTCTGATGGTGCTGAAAATCCAAACTGGTTTCAGAATCCTGATACAGACTGGATATTTCTAAAGTCCAGTCATTGAGTGCATAGAACCAGTGACATTCCCTCCAGGCCAAATGAAACTTGTTTTTGTCAGTAGTCCTAGGTATGGCGTTAGTTTCAAGCTCACAACCCACATATTTATGGGAACATCACAGCGATCACTTTTGTCTCCCTTGGCTATATCCTCTGCCAGACAGCGCAAAACAAAATGCCAGGCAATTACAGGTTTGAAAGGCTTTACTACCATGTTATAAACTTCCTGATAACAGCTGGTAATTGAGTGATTTGCCAGAGGCCAATGTCTTGCCTTCAAATTTGGGTTGTCAGCAGGACAAAGGCAGAGGTTGAAATACAAATGTTGTCTTTTACAGTCCAGGGTATGAACACCAGAGAATTCAACCAGCCAATTGAAATGTCAAGCCAAGGATTTAAATGCACGGCAAGGAACAAGACTAGCAGGAACCCAGGACTGAAGTCAGAAAGTTATTTCAACAGAGGAGCATGACCTGGAGGTGTTGATTAGCTTAATTAGAGGTGTTGCTACTCACCTCAGGTGGTGTGTTGATCTCTGTGTCTCAGCCTTCAGTGCTGCTGCTAGGTTCTTGGACTAGTCTAGTGTCCTGCCAAAATCTAGCTCCTCATTTTGTAAGTTTGATTTCACCTGCTTAGACTCAGTGACTACAGGTGTCTGATTGACTGCTGACACTTCAGGCTGCCACTCTGTCAGGTCTGACTCTTCCACCTCTGATTTAAGGATTCGGTTGGAGATCATAACAGGGGTGGGCAGTTAATTTTCCAAGGGGCTATATGATAAGCCGGGACTGTTGCGGAGGCCTGAAAGAATAGGGCTGTGAAGGCATACATACATAAATGGGGTGGGGGAAATAGCCACCTTCAAAATAAAAACAATGCAGTTGTATTGTGTTCACGACCACACTTATTTATTTTTTATTTCTAATTTCTGATTTACCTCCTTTGGGCCAGACAAGGATAGCCAAAAGGCCAGTTGTGGCCCAAGGGCCTTAAAATGCCCAGGTCTGCCATAGCAGGATGCAAGAGCTATAGAATCACAACTTCATTCTTCATCACTCTTACCTTCATGTCTTTAGAATATCTACTGTAGATGTATTTTGGAAATACATCTGATTCTCTGGACATCTTCCAATACTTAAAGAAAAGGCCTAAACTTGACAGAGATAAAAGAGTCCATTAGTTTAATGTAGGATTTATACTATAAAGTGATTACTGGTATTGCCTGTGCTACAAATAGATTTTTTTTTCCCTGGAAAAGATAGGAGAAGTTAGATCAATGTTCTTTTCTATCTAAAATTTTATTTATTTATTTAAAGATCAGCGTAACTACTCTTCTTGCATATCATAACCCTGAGTAGTTTACAAAACATAAAAAAGCAATAAAAAGCAACAAATCAACATTAAAAACTCCCAGTGTTCTCATATGCAATAGACAACTTTCTTGGCTTCCAGCCACATGCTCTCTCAATTTTTGTGGGAAAAACCGGATCTTCAAGGCTTTTGGGAAGGGTTAGGGTTTCTGCCTGATCTTGAGCAAGAATGTTCCAAACTGCCAGGAAGGCAAGCTGTCTAAGTGTCAAGGTTCCGACAGACAGAGATGAATAAAGCAGAACTCCGAGGCTTCCACTTAAGGCAGACATGTCAAACACAAGGCCCGGAGGCTGGATCCGGCCTGCGAAGTGCTTTCATGTGGCCCATGAAGCCATCCTGGAAACAGGGAACAGCCCCCACTGCCTTGGCCCTGGCCCAGAGACCCTCCTTCTGTCAGAGACCCTAAGATCTGTCCCACTCCTGCCCAGGCCCCATAGGCACCCTTGATGCGAATGATGTAGAGATGGTCACGCCCACCCAGTAGGCCATACGCACTCTAGCCATGCCCATGCAGTAGGCCACGCCTAGCCTGGCCATACCCACCCGGCCCCCTGAGGGCAATTGCAATGCTGATGCGGCCCTCAATAAAATTGAGTTTGACACCCCTGACTTAAGGGAAAATTCAGATTAGATCTCATGAAGAAGGTTGGTTTAATACAAATATATCTTTTGATTGGAGGAGGAGGAAGGTGATGGATGTAAAATGTTGGATGTAGAGGAAAACTTTTTCCCCCCCAAGCAAAGTGTGGAATCAATTCTTCCTTACTGTTTCCATGATTCTCTTTTCACCTGCTTTTTACCAATAGATAGAAAGGGACTTTAAGGACAATCCTTTGCAGCAGGAAAGGACAATGTCTATGAAAAAAAAGTGCTAAGAAGAGAAGCATCTGTAGCAAAATTTTGAAGAATAGAGAATTCCTAGGCTCTTCATCTGAAAAGATATAATAGTTAGCTTGCGGAAAATTAAGAACAGAGATATTATATTCTTTTCATCCAATTCCATCAGGCTTCCTGAAAATAATACAAATAGTATACTTTATTATTTCATGTTGTTTCAAGGGAATTGAATAGAGAAGCACTGAGCCGTTATACAGCCCTCTAAGGCTGAAGCTTCAAGTGATACCATACTTCGGCTCCTCTTGCAGCTATACCCATAAAGATACTGAATTTGGGATAGGAGAATCAGAAGCAGCTCTCTGGCCAGGGAAGCTGACAGGAGCTCTGCTTGTAGGAGAAAAATAAATTCTTCCCTTCTAAACACGTCATTTCTAAACAGATCTTGTCAATTGGATTAAACTTTGGCCTGAGCCACGAAGATGCTCTCTTTCAATTTCTTCACCCTGTTTTTAGGACTGATGCCTGCCTGCTTCTACTGTCCCATTTCCTTAGGCCCTTTTTAAAATTAACTGTGTCCCATCGGTTGGTTCCACTGTCCCTCACTTAGCTATTACAGTGATATCTTGATACTCATCGTTAATTGGTTCAAGGAGGTGCAATGAGTAGCAAAAATGATGAGTACCAAACAAATTTTTCCCATAAGAAATATATTCTGAGTCACAAGGCAGCTGACACCATCGAGTTCCATGAGTATCAAACAAATGAAGAGGACTGGGACAAAATTTTCACATCAAAATGCGTTGAGTACCAAATTCAATGACATCCAAAGCAATTGAGTATCAAGGTACCACTGTATAGTGCCTTGTTCTCAGTTGCAAAAAATGAAGTCGGAGGGAAAGTCTTGTAATGAAATGAATCTCCTACTATAGGCAGTTGCCAAACCAGACTGAGTAATGGATGGCATGGCTGCTGAGAGGCTTATTTTCTGCTTGGTTAGAAACTCATCTATTTATTTTGAGCCTGTTCATAATGGACATAAAATATTCAGGCTTGTGGGAAACTGAAGATGGCAAAGAAACTATTATATAAGCTTTTACATAGTTCTATCCCATTAGTACCAATCTGAACAACCCACATTGTCCTATACAAGCATATTTAAATATTTTAAAAGGACAATCACCTTCAAGTCAAACTTGACTCCTGGTGACTTCTTAGGCATATTAATGCAATTTTCTTGGCAATTGTATAGACGTGGTTTCCCTTTGCTTATTCCATGATATTTTGAAATATTAGTATAGTCTGAAGATCAGGTGGTTTGGGGAAATCTAGATTTAGCTTCTAGCTAGGTTCAAACCTGCTTATCTTTTGGAAATCATGCAACTAAAATAAAAAAAGTTAACTGAACAGATTAAGTGTGCTTATCTTATGTAAAAGAAAACTGATGAATTATTGAAAGAGTTATGAGACATCATCAAATGAAAATTCAAGGGGCAAACATATATTCAGAGCCAGGTATTATCGTGACAAAGAAATACCCAACGTAAAAACCTTGGGCAACAAGAAAGATATGTATTAATGCAGACTGCAAGAAACAAGGAAAAATGATCTCAGTCAAAAATATTAACAAATGGAGGAACATTAGAAAAAAATAAAAATAGGTAATGTTTGAAGAACTTTAGAGAAATCCTAGGAAATTTAATCATATAAGGGGGAGGTATACTCAACAGTAATCTTGTTTGTGAGAGATAATAGAAGCAAACAAGATTAAACAATTGTGGAAATACCAGACAAAAATCAGTCAATTATCCCTGGACCAACTAAATAGGTAGTAGAAACTCATGGGCTTTGGATATGCGACGGAAGAAGATCATGGATTTTTTGAGGGAAGTTTTAGGGAAGGAGGAGGCAACAGATTGGATTGATGGATGAAATCAAAGGAGTTACAGGAAAATGATGCAAAAAAAACTACAGATTAGAGCCAAGTCAAGATGGTGAATGTTCATCCCTGTGATCAATTGGACCTAGTCCTACCTGTTGGCACTAATTAGCTCTTTTATAAAGCCTAAGATCATCAGTTCTGATTCTAGATTTTATTTGTGATTGTGAGAAATAATTACTACAATGAGAAGTTGCATTGAATTAGGGAATAACAGTAAACATTGCATATGATGTGTGTGTGTGTGTGTGTGTGTGTGTGTGTATGTGTAGAGTGTTGTTGTTTTTTTTGATGCACCCTGTCGACCCAAATATGTGATTATGGTGAAAGAGATGAGTAGTAGAACTAAGGTAAAAAGAAGGTAATTGAAAGCCATAAAGGAGATGCTACATACAAATGCAGAAAAACTGCCCACAGCTATGGTAATTTATTGCATGAAAGGATTGCATTTCAAACAGGAAAAACTAAAAAAAAATAATATCTTGGCATTCATTTTGTAGAACATTTAGAAAAGTTGTGAGTTACACTACGTAAATGTGGAAAACATGTTCAAAGGAAGTAATTCTGGTCTTACGCTATTTGATGGCGATCATAACCTATAATTGGGTTTGTTATCTAGTTATTAGGTGATTATGTGCTCTGTCTGTCAATAGTAGAAGCCAAGCAGCTCTTTAATGAGCAACACAATAGAAGCTAGGCAATTATAGCAACTCCAGACCTCTAAAAAGGCCTTTGCCAATAAGTCCAGCTTTAGTGAGGAGTTGCTGTATAAATTAGCATGCCTTGGGAAAACAGTAGGGAAGACAGAAAAGGAAAATATTGGATGGAGGGGTACAGCCTGGAATTAGGAATCAGAAAAGTGTTTCAAGCAAACTTGGTGCTTGGTGCTTCCAGTAGTACTTGGATTGAATGGCCTTCCGATTGAAACTGTTAAACAAATGGCAACACAATATTGAAAATTCAGCAAATGTTAAAATAGCTAGATTTAATTTTATTGCTAAATTATAAAAGAGAAGTTATTTCTAGTGTTGAACTGCTTTTTCAATATATGTTGTTTATTCAGAGAATGCTTCTTTAAAGATACAGCAACCCATAGATAAACTCTTTATGCATGGAGATTCTGAATGCATTAGTTATTTGGAAAATTACAACATAAGAGATTTATTTATTTATTTATTTATTTATTTATTTATTTATTTATTTATTTATTTATTTATTTATTTATTTATTTATTTATTTATTTATTTATTGGGCTTGTATGCCGCCCTATCTCCCGAAGGACTCAGGGCGGCTAACAACAATAAAAACAGCAATACAAAAGTTAAAAGAGATTAAATAAACAGCCCCAAAATAAATTAACTAAACAATTAAAAATTAAAACATTTTAAAAACCCATCATCAATCCAGGTCAGCCTGATGAAAAAGGAAAGTTTTGAGGTCGCGGCGAAAGGACCGGAGATCCTTAAAACTGTATGCTCAGTCTAGAGCAGGGGTAGAGAACCTTGGCTCTTTTATGACTTGTGGACTTCAACTCTCAGAATTCCTGAGCCAGCCATAGGAGTTGAAGTCCACAAGACATAAAAGAGCCAAGGTTCCCCACCCCTAGTCTAGAGCTTATCAGTTGTTTGCATGTATCATGGCAGTAAAAGCAATAGAATTGTAATGTGTTAAGTGGCGTTCCAGTATTTCACTTACAGCGAATCTTTAAACATTACATTACACAAATTGGGGTAGTGTCTTTTCAGATGTTGGGTTCTTGTGTCATTTGAGCTAGGTTGTTTTTCTGTGGACATTTCACTATCATCATTAACAATGGACTAAGAACCCAACAACTCCTGAAATTCCCAGTAAATCAATTCAGTGCTGACTAAAGACTACGTGCTATAGTCCATTCATGCAGAAGAGAGCAGGTTGAGGAAAGTTGTTTTATGGCAACCAAGCTTAATAATGTATGCTAAATAAACATTCTTCCTTTGCTTGTTCCACTATCATTTCCTTCTTTCCTTGGCATATGCAAAACTTATATTTGGAACTCTTTGTGTTTGTGTTAAAGTGTAAAATATAAAAAACATGCATATTTTATAAAACTTCAGAAACACATTTTATACTTTTTTATACTGCTTTACAGTTAAGTATAGAATAAAAATATGATTTTAGATGAACAATAGGTGTCAAGGGAATATCTCAGCCCTTTGTAGTCATCCAATATGCAAAATTTATCAGTAAGAATAATATATAGAAAGATCATCTTAGAATCTGTCCTACCATGAGCAAAAAACACATAGTTTTGGGTCTCTTCATTTTCCAGAAAAGCAACAAAATGAGTGCTTGTGGTAAAGGTGGTTCACATTTTTTTTAAAAAGCTTCAGTTTATATTTGTTCTTGACAAGTATACTGGCAACATGTAAGTTAAGATTAAGCCATCTTATGTTGCAAGGCCTCGTGTGGTCCCCAGCCCTTTGGGAGAAGGATAAACTGCCACTATCTCTTATTGCCAAAGATTAATCACATAATTTCGGTTCATTTTGAAGTAGGAAAAAATTAAAAATTGTGGCTAGGTTATAACATGGGCTTAATGTAGTTTTAAGAAAGGACAAAAGAAAAGAAAAAAATAAGAAAAAAATCCAGAAAATCTGGTTCTGTACATTTTTCATCGCCCCACCTACAAAATATTACACAGGACCTCTGGTTATCAAGAGGGTAGTCATTCCTGTTCTACACAGAGTCGAAGTATTTGTACAACATCTCTTCACCAGCTCTTAATTGTTGGTTAATTTTGGTCTTGATTTTAAATTAAGTGTTTTTTATATTGTGTTTTGTATTTTAGTAATTGTTAGCTGTATTGAAACATAGCTATGTCATACCTCTAGGCAGTGCTCTCTGAGATTATTTTTTAGATTGTCACTTTCAGGCATGCCTTCTTATTTTGTCACCCAAAGAGTAATTTTAATCTCGTTGTACACATTGGTGAATAACATTCAATAAATCTTCCTTCTCCCCTTAAAACTTTGTTTTGAAACTGTCCCTAAAAATGATGAGTGAAACCCTGGTGGCTGAATTAGTGAGCTTTTTAGATAGGCATTATCGGGGGGGGGGGGGGGTATTGTTATTGTTGATGGGCTTCAGAGTATTGTTCTTTCCTCTCTGCTCTAGCAAATACAGTTTGGGCCATTCATTGGTGCACAAATTAAGATTGAAGGGAAATCTCATTCTTCACCCCTAAATTGGAATACTATAATTAACATTTCTGTGCCACTGACTGAGAGTTTCCTTGGTAATGGAGAACTGCAGCTGAGGCTCTCACATCACTTAAAGGACGCCACCAATATGTTAGCACATCCGTGTCCATTAAATGTTACCATAGGTCGATTAACAGTAGTTGTGAAGGGGGAGAAGTGAGTTCAACATTCAAAGTGATCCATCCTAAAAGTTAGAATTGGCTAATTTCAACTAATGTGTATTTAAATGTATAAAAATTGTAGTATCCTAAAAGGAATACCTTCAAAAAGATTTATTGCATCATAGACAGCATGATCTGATCACAAATTCCCAATATACAGGAGAACTACCTCAACTATATACAGTAACATGCAAGAGAACTATTTCAACACCTGAGATTATCAGATTCTTTTTTTCCAAGCCACATAATGTCATAATGTCCATTAGTGCAATATCCCTTTGGTCCATCAAGTCTTAAATCTCTTGCCTAAATTTTCTGAATGTCTTGGAATGTAATAGCATCTCTTCAAATTTTGGCGAAATTTAAAATGGCGGAGTTACTGGAATGCGACCACTATAGTTTATGATGACCTCAGAGTACAAAGGTGCCCACAATCAATCTAAAAGTTAATCAGCCTTGACAGTAAATCAATATCTAGCTTCTATTGTCTACTAATATTGTTTATTTATAGATGAACCTTCCTTTGTTTTTTTAAACTTCTCATGGTTTAAAATAATATAAAAACCTAAGTTTTGAATGAATCTCAGTAATTGCCCCAAGACTGCTTTTTCCAAAAGGCAACTGGGCTTTTTTTTTGGGGGGGGGGGGTTTCTCTGAAAACATTTTGCTTCTCATCCAAGAATCATCTTCAGTTCTTGGATGAGAAGTAAAACATTTTCAAAGCAAAAACCAAGAAAGTCCAGTTGTCTTTTGGAAAAGGCACCTTTAGGACAACCATGACCTGGATGATTAAGAATCTCCATAGATGTTTCACTAATAGCTGATTTTGTGTAATGTATTTATACAGATTGTGCATCATTATATCCAATTCTTACATTAACAGGATGTAGAATTTAATCTCACCTGCTATATATTTCAGCTTAGTTGCTGTGGCATCAGAGAATATCTTAATGTTCCATTTGTTTTTGGGGATGGGGGAAAGTAGCTAGAATGTTTCACTTTGAAGAATGTGGGTGGCAGCATTTGGGGTGGAAAGCTTGAACTTCATATATTAAGTTGAACTAGTCCAATAAATAAGTATCTAGTTAACACAAATTGACATACTCCTTTGTCTCTAATAATGGGTTTTAAGAGTGGAAGACTGCAAGGGCCAGGCAACTTTACTATGGCTAGCAACTGCCACCCTTTTTTCCAGCACTTGAGAACCACTGTAAGATCAAATAATTCATGATAGTATATTTGAGGATTATGACTTTTGATGTGGGATTTTTGAGCAGGGATAAGAATTAATTTCATTTTTTAAGCCTAGAACTTAAAGCATAGGACATTAAAGTAATCCTTTAGGCAGCAGGAAATTATAATATTGAATTGGGGAGATGATTCTGCAGGGACATCTTGGGGAGTTTAGACACCATTTTATCTTTTTTTAGAACCATAGAGTTGGAAGGGACTTTGGAGATTTTCTAGTACAACCCTTACCCAGGGCAGGACTTCTTATTCTGTCTCTGACAAATGGTTGTCCAATCTTTTCTTGAAAACCTCCAGCAATGGAGCACCCACATCTTTGGGAGGCAAACTGTTCCACTGACTAATTGTTCACACAGTTGTAATATTCCATAGATAGTCTGTCCTCTGTGGCATGTAATATACATACAAACTTTAGCTCTGCTACTAAATTGTCTGTCCTGCAAAATATTTACATAATTGTAGTTTTTTTAATGTAAATTCTAAGAGATTCTTATTATTATTTAACAAGAGAGCCAGTTTGGAAAGCCAAGAATGAAAAGAGCTCTTTTATGGAATGGAGCCATAAAACCAAATTTCATTTGTTTAAACTTTTGTGGAAAATTCCTTTACTTGTTGATTTATGGGTACATTTATTAAGGCCATTGTTCCCCATGTAACTTGCCTTTTATTGCTATTGTGCTGGGAATCACGTGACATAAAAAGAAAGTAATTTTAAGGAAATGTCAAATGGCTGTGGTGCTTGTGATGTGTTTGTATGATGTGTGAGGAAAAAAACACCTGATTTTTTTCCTGTCTTTTAGGTGCCATTACTGCAAATCTTCATGCCATGTCTCCTCTCTGCGTATACCATATGCATGTAAGCTTCTCTTCCAAGAGCTTCAATCTATGAACATTATACCCAGATTAAAATTGGCCAAGTACAATGAATAAACAAATGACAAGCAAAGAAAGAAGAAGCAGGCGGAAGTGTAATCCGAACAGGTTTAAGTGGAAGTGCTAAACCACATAGGCCACAAGTTCCCTTTGGTTTTCTTTTCCCTCTTTGGCTGGGAAACAGTCCTCAAGAGAATGTTAGAAGCTGTGTTCATCCTTGACAAACAGCTAGAGGTTTTGTATAGAAGATGGAAAAGGGAATAGATGCAGCATCGTGGTATCCTTTGAACTGTGTGGAAGCACTACAGATCAACCATTTGTAGCAGAACAAGCAACATAAATACAAACGTATATAAATAAACATTTGGAATAGCAATACACTGTTAAAAATGAAGTTTAAAGGACCAACTTTTGATATTTTGGTCACTGAAACATAGTTTGTAATAAGTGGAAGTTATTTTCCCATACCAAGTATAGTGTTTTTTTTAATGTTATTCACTGAGATTGTAAATTAATAAAAACTTAAAAGATATTACCTAATTTTGATTTTGGTGGCCAACTGTCTTATGTGTCTGTGGCATAACAATATTACTAATAATAGTAAACTGGATTGAGGCAGCCACCTGTTGTAAAATAGGTTGCCCTTTCTTGTCTGTGGTCTCTAGAATACATATTCGGAGATTCAGAAATATATAGTTGTAGAATTTTAATCCTAAAGGAATCCTAAGATAGCCTGAATCAGAGGGTGCTTCCAATTGCACTCGCAATTTTGGGAGGCTGGGGATAGAAGAATTCCAAATAAGCATGAGCTATAATGTGTTCAGCCACTGTAACAAACACTTGTCTTGGAAGACAGCATTGAACACACCTACTGGGAAATAGTCCTGGAGAAACATGTTATTTTCTGTTTTCTGATTTAGAGTCAAGAAGATGTGGCTATGCAAAATTAAAACTGCAAATAATGTACACTTCCAGACACTTAAACAGTTCATTCTTTTTTTAAATGGCATCTGTTGTTAGGACTTCTAACTATCCATCTTTAAAATTTCCTTTTTACGAACCTGTAGCTCCTATTTGGGGTAAAGTCAGGATAACTGGATGGAACTGAGCATTTACTGGCTGGATACCCTTCCTGACACCTTCACACAGTTCACAGCAGATTTTTTTTTCTTTGCACCTAGGAGAAAAGCATCTGCTGCTATCTAGGATTGAACTCCCAACCTCTAGTGGGAGGTGTGTGTCTTCACCACTAAGCCACCACATCACTCTATTAATATAATGTTATATTAATTCTAAGGAATACTCTGCTTTCCTGGCACAAAAATGACAATTTGTTGAGAACAAAATACTTTCCCTTTTTGAGATAGTACATTTGCAGTTCTGAGCTCAGTTTGGATTGTGATTCCTTAAAGTAGTGGTATCAGAAATACTTCTCACCTTCTCAGGTTGCTAATAATGTCAGGAGCAAGATGTTACAGTCTTGAGGTGTAGTGCAGCTATGCCAAAAGATGGGGGTTTTTATACTACAGTACAGTGTTTCTCATCCTTGGCAGCTTAAAAATGTGTGGACTGGATGTGGATCTCAGTTCAGTAATTTTATCTTTGATAAAGCTATAATGGTCTGAAGAATACATCATACTGTTGCACCATTCATATAAATGAAGTATGGTATGCAAAAGTGACTACAGGAATTTGTTATTCTCTCTTCAGCTTATCATCTTCCATTGTAAGCAAGAGCATCATCTGATATGCTCTTCAAGTGAAGGCAGTGCTAGTCCAACTGCAATGCTAAATATATTTCATACCTACTCTATTCAAGATTCAATGTGTTGTTAGAAGTGATGCCTACCATCACTTAAAGGGTCATTTAAAATTCAGAAGTATCCTAAAATATCATATCCATTTTATAATGGAAAGAAGTTATATAAAACGTGTCAATGGATTCTATGAGCCTACCTTGTAAGTAATATCAATGTTCTTTGCTAAAAGGAAGGTAGAAAAACAAACTTCTGAATGCCAAGGAAGATGTAGTAATAGAAGTAAAGTTCCTCTAAAAGGAGCAGAATATAGAATCATAGGGCTGGAAGGGATTCTGAAGGTCTGCTCGGGACAGGAGACCTTATACTATCTTGGTCCAATGGTTGTTCGGTCTATTTATAAGAACCTCCAGTGATGGAGCACTCATAACTCAGAGGCAAGCTGTTCCTTTGATTAATAGTTCTCATTATCAGAAAATTTCTTCTGTATTGGATCTCTCTAACAATCTTCCAACCATTACTTCTTGTCCTGCACCCTGGTGCTTTGGAAAATGTATCAATTTCCTTTTCTCTCTCCTCAAGCACTAGAAGACAGTTATCATGTCCCCCTTAATCCTTCTCTTCAATAGGCTAGACATAGCTAGCTCCCTCAACAGTTCGTCATAAAATGCATAAAAAGCAGCATAAAAGCACGTCCAATATTTCAACTGTTCCCAATTCATCATTTGGGCAAAGTCAACTTCTGAAGCTATCAAGCTGGCTGTAGTATTGATTTTAATAAACTTAGAGCAATGTTAAGAAGATGAAAAAGCTAATGAGAAGTGAACCCCTCAGTGGGTGAATTTTCCTAAAAAAAAAAAAGAGGTGATCTTGCAAGTATAAGTGCAAACAATTCTCATGAGGAAAGAATCCAGAAAAGAAGAGGCCAAAGTAACTACTACGTACACTAAGCACTTAGTGACGCTTTGAAAATAAGAGATGGAAAAGGCTTAGGGTTAGGGCAAGACATGAAGAAGGAATCATAAAGAAAACTGGAATGGTAGCAATGATATCAGGACAATTTAAGCTTGGAAAGAGCTGAAGTGGACAATGGATGTTAAGAACGAGTTAGGGATATCATGCAGAGTATGGCTTCTGGAATTCTTCCTGATCCCTTAATAGCTCTGCACTGACCAAGAGCGTAGACCAAGGGGGCCTAAGCTGTCAGTCTTTTGAGCCACTGCTTATTTCTCCCTTACGGATGGCTTTGGGTTGTTTTTTTACTGGATTTATTTCTTCACAACCCCCAGCTGAATCTGGCCCATTTTCAAACTCAGTGCTACTTTTTTGGTAACACCAATTTTGGCTTTGTTATGTTTTCTTCTATGAAGACAGCTAACATGTGAATAAGCAAGGAGGAAAAGAAACTGTTACTCAACTCTACAGTGACTAGAGGAGGACAAATGTCCCTGTCTTTAAAAGAATGAGGATTCTGAAGATTGTACATTTGCCAGTTTGTAGGATTATTCTGGAGAACATCAACAAGACATATAAGTACCTTAAAAACACAATTCAATAATTATAACAATTGAATCAAACAATAATTCAATAATCCAGAATGGATTTGCCAAGCCAAAGTCTTGCAGATTGGACTTTTTTTTTTAAAAAAGTAAATATTCTCCATACAGATCATGGGAATTCTACAGGTGTAACATATATTGATTTCAGCAAAGTATTTGTCATAGTACCTATGACATTTTGATCACCGTGCCAGTTAAGTGTGAGCTACACAGTATGACAAATAAATGAACACATAGTTGCCTTGAAAATCATCTTGGAAGGCTTCATTTCTACTTGGAAACCACTTTTGGACTTTTTGCTTGTAAAAGTTCGGGATTCTAGACTGTGCAACATTTGTGTTTTGTTGCTTGAATGAGGAAGTGGAGGGAATGATTATGAACATTGTAGATGACAGAAAAATGGGTAGAGTACCTAATAATCTGTATATCCTGCCAATCTTGGCAATTTACAGGTGTGTGGACTTTTAATTAAACTTCTTAGCAATACAGTAGTCATGCTAGCTGGAGAATTCCGAGAATTGAAATCCACAAATCCAGAAGTTGCTAGGGCTAGAAATTGCCCTAGAAAATAGAAATGAGAAAAATGGCTAAAAATTACAGAATGAAATTTAATACAGAGAAATGGAGAGTTACGTACTTAGGAAACAAGAATAAAACATGGGTATACCATAGGAGAAACTTGATTTGACAATCTTTATGGGAAAAGATCTTAAAATAGTAGCTGACTATAAAATGAATCAGGAGGATGTAACAATTAAAGTTTGAACTAGGAGTGATGACATTTTCGTTCAAATCTACTCCCAGATCTGGGTGACAGGGCCAGTCACACAATCCTCAGTTCAGCATACCTCATAAAGTTGCTGTGGGTGGGGGGGAAATGGTGTGCTTTGGTTTGAGCAAATGAACAAAAGATGGTACATAGAACCAATAAATAAATAAAGCATACATAGAAAACGTGTGACATGACTGAAAAAAGGGAAATGTAAGTTTAGACTGCCTCAACAGAAGTAGAGTTTCCAAAGAGCCTTGGTGGAGCAGTGGGCTAATGCCTCCTTAAGTAACACCAGCTGCCTGCAATTAGTGCAGGTTCGCATCCCACCAGGCTCAAGGTTGACTCAGCCTTCCATCCTTCCGAGGTAGGTAAAATGAGGACCCAGATTGTTGGGGACAATAAACTGACTTTGTAATAATGCCGCTTGGGGTGTGTGTGAAAGCCCTAATAAGCAGGCATATACATAGAATGAAGGCTATTGCTAAGCACATTGATTTGTGCTTAGATTGTAAGCCGCCCTGAGTCTTCGGAGAAGGGCGGGATGTAAATGGGATTAAAAAAAACTGGAATGTGATTGTACTTTACTGTGCTTTATTCAGAAGCCATTTTGATTGTTGTGTCCAGTTTTAAGAAGGATTCAGAGAAGCTGGAATAGTTTCACAGACGGATAAAGGGGAGGACCAAGGGACTAGGACCTTAATCCTTTGAGGAACCAAGAGTATTTAGCCTTGGGAAAACTGAAGGAGAAGATACCACTCTTCAAAAATGGAGGTGGGAGTGGGGAATGACTCACGGACCATCTTCTTCATTATTCCAGAGTGCAGAAATAGGAATGCTCCTAACAGAAAGAGCAGCGGGATACCAGAATCAATTCCCCAGGGAGATGGCAGCTCCATTTTATTGGGTGTATTCAGGCAGAAGGGAGACCTCCATCTCTTTACAGTGCTTCCAGTTTGGATTCCACACTGAGCAGGGGGTTGAATTCAATGGGTTAAATGATAGCCTATCTGGGAAACCCCCTCCCCATTCTTTTTCTCTTACAGAATTATAATGCTGGAAGGAACCTCACTGAAGTTTAATCCATACCCCTCCCAAAGTGAAGAACTGGCTCCTGAATCGACACAACTGGAGCACTTTTCCAGCCATGAAAACAGTGCTTCTTGGAGCCATATTTTCCACTGCCCAAAGGGATCCCCTCTAAGGTTTTAGCTGCAGCTTCCACAAGCAAAGGAGCTTGTGGAGTAGATTTTTAATATAATATTTTTAAAATAATCTTTTTGAAAGCTGCAGTTCTCTGCCTAATTATTTAACCTGAAGCATCCCTGGACACAAATGAAGTTTCTTTCCAGCAAACATAAATTTGACTGTACTGTATTATATAACTATTTCATTACATTTCTGATTGCTTAAATTTCTTGCCTTCATTATTGGGTGCTCTGTATGAAATAATATTTGGAGGCAGAAGAAGAACAATAAATTACTAAAAATAAAAATAAATTTGAAAAAAGAATAGCATCTAAAAAGATGAGAATAGGAACTACCAAGCAAAACAATATTAAAAAAAGGCTCTAACCCGTTTACTTTGATGTGAAATATCTTCATGATTCAGTTATAATTCTCTTAATATATAGGTTCTATTTCACAGATTTTGAACTAAAGCTCTGATTGCGAGTTTTTATTTAGTATGCCACAGGGGAAAAAATTCCCCACTTTTCCATGTGAGTTTTGTTGCTGTCTGTTCCAAGATTTACTCACTTTGGGTCCTGTTGATCAAGCAGCATCATTTAAGAGACCCAAGAAATGAACCTTCTCCCTGGAGATGTGTATGGATTCAACTTACCAGCCCTTAAGTGAGCATTAACACTAGATAGATTATAGATAGATAGATAGATAGATAGATAGATAGATAGATAGATAGATAGATAGATAGATAGATAGATAGATAGATGATAGATAGATATAGATAGATGATAGATAGATAGATGATAGATTAGATAGATAGATAGATAGATAGATAGATAGATAGATAGATAGATAGATAGATAGATAGATAGATAGATAGATGATAGACAGACAGACAGACAGACAGACAGACAGACAGACAGACAGACAGAGTCCCAAAGCTGTTGCCACCTTCAGCTGTCTATGAGATTTTGGGTTGTTTGAGAAAATTTGAGAAAACCTTTTGCCCTTAATTCCACCTTGATTGGGGTACTGTGTATCTCCTCCCTGCGGTGTGAGTTTCTGAAGGGCAGCTTCATACCCCTCTCCCCCACCGCCTTTAACTGCTAGGTACCTTGGGATTTATTAGTCAGACTTCCCTTCCAACACTTTCTCCTAGCTTCAGCTTTCCAACTTAACTTGGTCCCAGGGCTTTGATCTGCAAATTTTCTTGGGCCCAAATTCATCCCTGCTCTCCACTCCCTTAAGTTGAAAGGAAAAACAAAACGAAACGTTGGGCATACGAAATTACAGAGAAGTTGGATGTTTGGTTAACGTACTGTAAGTTTTCCGCCAACGTTTCTGGCTTCCTCTGAGTATTTTCTTATCTGAAGGCTGGGCGGGGAAGTTGGGGGTGGGGGGAGAACGCTTGCTACTTGTTTGTCTACCTTAAGGGAAACGGGGGGGGGGGACGGGAGGCGGCAGGAGGAGAGAGCCAGCGAGCCAGAGACTGCAGGGAGAGAGGTCTTTTTTTGAAAGCACTTTGGCTCTGTCCATGGTCAAAGTAATTCAGCCGTAATCCCCCTTTCTCTTCCTCTCCTGGAGCTCTATTCATATTCTAATCACAGCTTTTCCTGCTCTAAACCAGCCACTTTATCGGAGCCCCAGCTTTGCTCGGCTCCTCCGTTCCCTGCGTGGCTCTCAGAAGCGCCTTCCAAAGAGACGCCCCACTTTCGCACGGCTCGGCTGGGTTCTTTTTCGCGCGTCCGACCCCCACCCACCCACCCCCCACGAGACCCTCCCGGCGCCCACGGCTTGGCGGTGGGCATCCCTTGGGCGCCCTGTCTCCTCTGCCCACGCCGTCCGCCAGGATCCTTTCTTGAACTACTTGTGGCACACACACACAAACACACACACACACTTATATATACGTGTGTGTGTGTGTGTGTGTGTGTGTGTGTATACATATGTGTATGTGTGTATGCATATGTGTATCTATATATGTGTATCTATACATGTATATGTGTGTATACATATGTGTATCTATATATATATATATGTCTGTGTGTACATATATTGTATAAATATATATACATACATACATACCATACACACACACACACACACATATATATACACACACACACACACACGTATAGTCTGTATACTATATACACACATGCCACACAAATAGGTATGTGTATATGTGTGTGTATGTAAGTGTGTGTGCGTGCATATATGTATGTGTATGTATGTATGTGTGTATATATATATATGTATATGTATATATATACATTTTATATATATATATATATATATATATATATATATATATATATATGTGTGTGTGTGTGTGTGTGTGTGTGTGTGTGTGTGTGTGTGTGTGTATCTATATGTATATGTATATGTATATGTATATGTATATGTATATATTTGCATGTACATATACACACATGTATGTGTGTATGTGTATATATGTGTGCATACACATATATACATACCCAGATACATACATACACCTGTGTATAGACCCATCTCTGCGTCCTGCCTATCTCCAAAGCGCCCAGGACAGGAGGCCACCGCCCAAGCCCGGCTCTATTCACTTTTGGGGGGTGGGGGAGAGAGGTTAGTGAACGTTGGGGCCACCTTTGAATATTCTGCCGGGCGTATTTTCGGCAAGTGCCAAGCCACGTCGGGGGAAGACGGAGAGGGCCCGGCGTAGGAAGCCCCCGGAACACCCAGCGAGAGGCGGGGGGGGGGGCAGGGGCTCTTTTCTTCAGAGCAAACGCTCTGGGGGAGGGGCGGGGGCAGCCGGGCCGGAGAAGGAGGGCGAAGTCCGGGTCGATCTCAGCCTGTCCTGAGCCAAACGTGGGCGGTGGGGGGGGCAGGGAAATGGGGCGAAGGGAGTCCGGCTGAGCGGGGAACTTTCACCAAGACCAGCCTTCCCGAAGGGCGAGCGGGGAGGGGGAAGCTGCCGAAAGAAGTGTGGGCTCACTCGCCGAAGAGCTCCGAAGTCTCTCCCCCCCCCTTTGCCGGAGGAGCTCTTTTCTTATTCAAAACAGTGGCACAATGGGGTTCACATTGAGCCTTGCCACATCCCCATCTGACTAGCAGCCATTCATCAGGCTGGCCGGCCTATCAATGACATTTCTCCCATCAGGGCTCCTATAAAATCACGCTTTTTCCCATGAAACATCCGCAAACATTTTGACGGCTCCGACGTTGCCCTGCTGGATTTACTGAGGGTCTTTCTCTCAATCTCTCTCTCTCTCTCTCTTTCTCTCTCTCCCCCCCACCCCTCCCTTCTGGCCTCCCCCATTTCTCTCTCTTCTCTCTCTCTCCAACACACACACACACTCACACACACTCACTCACATACAGACCCCCCTTCCTCCCCCTCGCTCTCGCATGTCCCTCTGAGCCTAGGGGAACTCCCCAAAACGCACCTCGGACGTTGGGGCTCCTGTACTGTCCATGGGATCAGCATGCATTGTGGGTTGCTGCAGGAACCTGACATGGATTCCACAGGTCAGTCCAAGCCGTCGGGGCGGCCCACAACATCCCATGCTCTCGGGAAGGAAGTAGCCGGGAGCAGAGAGGAAATTTGGTGGGGATCCGACCTGTCAGCCTTCTTTTCCTTGGATCCAGGCGGCTCGTGGGGTCCCAAAGCCCGGGCCTCACTCTCCAAGGCTGGGTGGGAAGGATTGGGGGCCACCTTCAACTCTCTTTGCAGGCTTCTAACAGCCCAGGTCGTTTTAAGGGGGAATCTTCTAGGGTGGAGTTTACTTTGAGGTGTCACCAGAATGGAAGTAGTTACAAGGAGAGACGAAACTTTGGGGAAGGGTGGATAACCCGTCTGAGATTCCCTTGCAATTCAAAGGTGATGAAGAGAGAATCTGGAGGCTTTTATTCTCAGGACCAATAACCTCTGCCTGGCTTAGTAGTTGAGGGGCCCAGGTGGGGAACGGGGTGGGGGGGGAGAGGAGGAAGCCATAGGAATGCTTAAGATTATGGGGCTGGAAACCTTGGCCATCACCTTTGCCAGGTTTTGATGCTCCTGTTCTGGAGGAGGAGGAGGAGGAGGAGGAGGAGGAGGAGGAGGAGGAGGAGGAGGAGGAGGAGGAGGGCTAGTTAATTCTTAAGACAAATCTTTACTTCAGATCGTAGGCCTTTGTTGGGATACTGGACCGCTATGAAGCAACTTTCATCAACTTTCATCCAACAAAATTCTGTATTGGAATTAATCTTATTAATTGCTATGGCTCTTAACTAAGTTTAGAATATCAGCTTTATCTCTCTCTTTTTTTTTCATTCGTGTATTTATGATCCCCATCAGCGCAGCCCTTCTTTGACTCCTATTGGATTCTCTGCGCATTCCAGATCTGTTGCTTTAATCTCACCCTGGCTACTCAGTGGCAACTGATCCAGTTCTCAAATCTGGAGCCTTCTCTGGTTGGAGGCACCAGTGAAGCAGCAAGAAGTGACTGTTGCTTTGTTCCCACAGGGACACCCCAAATGAGGTCTGGGTGGGCGGTTAGCTTGCACGAGGCGCTGGATAGGACTCTAGGCGCAGAAGCTGTAAAATCTCAGCAGGTGCTGAGCAAAGGCAAAAGGGGCGGGTGGAGGGAGCTTATCTCTGGAGATGGAGCCAGGGCAACTTTTCTCTCTATTTATTTTAGAACCGTCCTTTCAGGATGTAATTTCTTGGTTTGTCGACTTCTCGAGGCTATCCCATGAAAATCAGTGGAGAAGTTCTACAAGAAGGGATTTGGGGGAAATACAGCATCTCAGTTGCACTGAAATTTGGAAGTTAGATCTAAACGGGCCTTTTGAGAAACCTATAAGGCGGGGGGTGGGGGGTGGGGAAGACCTTGCAATAGTTGAATAGCTATCTGGAAACGTGCCTGGAAATCCATAGGAAGCCAAAGGAAGGGAGATCAAGTGATCCGGTTTGAAGGATCAGACCCCGGCCCTTAACCTCAAAGTCTTCAGAAGTTTCTCCCTACTCTCCACTTCGATATTTTAGAGTGGAAGTTTTAACTCTGTTTGCTCTCGCTCTCCGTTTTGGCGGAACTCTCCCCCCTCAACAAAAAAGCGTGGGGGGAAAGTGCCTTTTTTTTTTGTTTTTTTTAAAAAAAGAGAGCTGAAGGGCGCCCTGGACATCTCGATGAAGAAAATTTACAAGAAAAATATTTCAGGGTGGGGCTGACTGGGAAATGATAAGAGCACCAACCGGCCTGTTGCCGTTAGGATCTGGCCAAAGGAAAAGAATGCCAAAATAATGAAAATCCAAAATCCAAACAAATAAAAATGCCACGAACGAGGGAATCCGAAACTCCAACGTGGTCAGATATGTTACCTATCAGAATTTGAATTTTGAAAACGAAGCGGGGGGGGGGAAGGGGACAGGGGCGGCTGTTGGACTCTTCCCCCCCCCCTTTTAAAAACTGAAACTTTCGCGAAGGCTCTTTCGCTGTGACAAACAGCGCGATGTTCAGGAAAAGGGGCGGTGGGAACGGGGTAAAACCTAGCCCAGGGGTCGGCAACCTTGGCTCTTTTATGACTCGCGGACTTCAACTCCCAGAATTCCCGAGCCAGCTATGCTGGCTCGGGAATTCTGGGAGTTGAAGTCCGCGAGTCATAAAAGAGCCAAGGTTGCCGACCCCTGACCTAGCCAGAGGTGGATAGTGACGGGGGTCGTAGGTCGGCACCTCCGCAGCAGAAGGACCGGGATGCCTCCACCCCCAGCCGGACCGCCGGGCTTTTTGCTGTAAACCCCCAAAGTGGAACAAACCCCAACGCCTTAGAAGGTGATCCATAGCGGTGCAAGTCTGGAGATCCTGAGCCATCATCCCGTCCCTGGGCGATTCCTCCCACGCCGGGGAGCCCACGCCTCGCCACCCTCCAGCCTCTTCCCGACCGGATAACGGGACGCCTCGTTCGCCGGGCCAGGGCGCCACGTCCCCGGCTAGCTGGCAGCGGGATTGATTAAGATAATATTAATCAGGAATCACTTTCCCGACCTTGCTCAACAGATGGCATGGAAAGTGGAGCTTTTGGCTTTGCCCCATTCAGGAACTTTCGCCTCCTTTTCAGAGGACTTAATCCAATTAGGCTTTCTTCAGTTGTTATGTAAAGAATCCTTTTGCATTGGCGGAGAAATATGGCTTCATCGGGGGAGGGGGACGGGGGTGGGAAGGCAGCTCGCTTTAATTTTCTTTCCGGCCGTTCACATCTCTTCTCCAACCTATCCGTGCCTTTAAAACGCTCTTTGGGGAAATCAGTTGGAATCTGAAGGCTTAGTTGCAGTTTGCTGATATCTAGTTTGTATCAAATACTAGGGCGTCTCTAGAGCACTTATAACGCCAGCAAGTAATAGTTAAATTAATTACACATCTGTATAATTAACAAGAACAATTGTTGTTAAGCCATTTTGAGCTAACTCTAACCTCGTTCTGATTTCAATATACATTTCAAACAAGGTTGACTCAGCCAAACGTGGCTAAATCAGTTTAAACCCATGCAACAAGTTGATCTATAAAACGTATTTGCCCAGTTCCGTTAGAGCACAAATTTCCTTTGGTATATGATATATTGGGACACTAAAATCTAAATGTAAATTAAATCGAGAATGTATCACATTAATAGTGTTTAATTTGTAACGGGGTGTGTATCTATGTTTTTATTTTATTTTATAAATAGGAACTGTTGGCAGGCAGGAAACTTAACTCTGATAGTTAGGCAGATCCCTAAATTCAATGTCTACCAAAAAAATTGTGAAAGAAAAAGAAAGTCCTTTCTGTTAAACAGTGATAAGATTAATTAATGGATTAATTGAAGTGGCCAAATTGATAGAAGCAGCCAAACTGGAGGTCCTGACCTGGGATCATTCCAAAGTTTATTTTTAGAATCCAGAAGCCCAGGAAAAGTGATAGAACTTTACTTTTCTCTGTACCTCCCCACTTCAAGACATTGATTTGTTAGAAACAATTTTTTTTAATACACTGCTCAAGAATGTCTGGTGTAGAAGTCAAGGCAAATATCTTAATGCATGTAGGTGATCAAATGCAGTGTCTAAACATCTGCTATTAGGATATACAATAGGAATTCTAGGTATAGAATTAGGCAATGTTCGAAACTGAAATTATTCTTATAACCACCCCTCAATGCTTTAGATATAGATAGTTTACTAACTATATAAACTGTCAGGCCAGCTGACTTTTGGAGACCTCCTGTTAATTTTCTTTTGCAGAGGTCAGCAGGTGTCTATCCCTAAATCCTGTCCAAGTGGCACTTTAGTTTCAGGAAGGGTTCTTGAGTCTCGGGATGAAATTTTTAAAACCACTACCTATTGCTGTACCTTATAATACACACTGGATTAGACTTTGGTGAACCAAGGTTAGCCATTTTATTGTTATTAGCTGCTGACCCCTTTTCTTTTCCTTGTCCTCTCCCAAGCCCCCCACTGCTCTTGCTAAGGAAAAATGTTTGCAGAACCCAGCTAGTTTGGCAGTGATGGTTATTGACTGTCTTTTTCAATGAGAATGAAATGAAGGCATTACCACACAATTTGGAAAAAAACATCCCTTGGATCCTCTTTGTTGTAATTGGATAATGAGAGAAATGGAAAGTGAGCAGTATGTGAGAGGGTTATTTATAATCCAAAATTTGTGAGCTGAATCCCTAAAGACAGAGGAATACCCATTACAAAAGGTCTTAACTGGCTCCTCAGCCCAATATGGTCAGTCAAAGGCTGTTTTCTCACATTCTAATCTAGACCTACGGTATTTTCATTTTAGACCTACCTTTCATGTTTCACTTATGCTTATTGGAGGTTCTATCTTTTTTTAAAAAAATAAAATAAATAAAGACCATAACTTCATTTTTTAAAAAATTGTGGTTAATTTCTGCATTCACTCTTTTAGGAAAGTCTGTGAATTTATTGATATTTGTGGGATTCTTTCCCATTAAGCATTGCAGAGGCTGTTTTACAATGATTGAAGGAAAAGGAAATGCTGGGTGCCTGGTAGAGAGAAAACCAGAAATTCCAGAACTGTTTAACAGTTCTCTACTTAGTGAATGAAACAGAGGATTTGAGAAACCTGTATGACTTTCCAACATAGGAAGATACTTCATAACCTATCCAGTACACATTTTATTCACCAGTCATGATGTCTTGCAATTTATAAATGTGTCTTGGCAACTACAAAAGTTTAGGCTTCAGATAAGCAAGAATGGGCAACTCAAAAGGGTTTTATTTAAATGTCTGCAAGCTGGGCAACAAAAGCTATGTTTGTATAACTTTTTCTTAATCGTATCCATGAAGAACATATTTGGGCGTATCTTTTTCATATTGTGATACTTTTCCCCCACCCCCACCCCCACACCGCCATAGTCTGTGAAGGCAAGGTTATCCAAACTTTTTAAAATCACCATTTCTTATTTGCTCTTTCCTCACTGAACAACAATAAGTTTTCCAATTTCATCTGAGAAAAAAATGAACATTTCTAATCTGTGAGATGTTTGAATCATTCAATAAGATGATAGCATAGATAATGTTTCTCCATCATCCTCTATTCTGAAGGATATCAGTTGTATGTGAAATATATATTTGGCTGTTGAATTCTGTTTACAGAATGCTGAATTTACAGACATGTGTGCAAAATTGGTTCTGTGTCTTCTGATTTCAGATGTAGTAAAGAAAGAAATCAGTGTATTGTTAAAGTTTAACAAGCTTAAGATCCATTATAAGGGAAGGCATGTGATTAAAGAAGTTGCAGTTAAATATATATATAACAACACCATGAGAGGCAATATTGATCACAAATTCTGTTTTGGCTCAAACAACGTTTGGCATTATGCAATTACATTTGGGTATCATAAAGTTCCTGCATACAGAAGGGAGAATGAAGCAATGGATAAAGTGTATTTAGTAAATCATATAAGCTTTACTGTTTGCTTGAAGACAGCATGGTGGTTTTTCACCAATCTTACTAAAGAGAAGGTCTTATTTGTACGAGTCCTCCTAAATCACACTGAAAGCTTCCCATTCATTTTCCTACCTTGAAATAACCTCAGTAGGACTCCAGGACTATGTGTTGGGGAAGGAGGGATATAAATTCTTGTCTATGTTTAGAGAAGTATTATCAAAAGAAGTGGGAGGGAGGAAAGGGACCACAATGTTCTTTGCTTTCTTTCACTCTGAAGCATTTACTCTGTGTGTGTGTCTGTGTCTCTCTGTGTGTGAAGTTATTACTTGCCTTGGACAGATTTAACTGCATGGGTACCAAAGAGCAGAGGGAGAAGCAAACAAGATATAATTGAGAGAAGCATCTGACTCATAAATTGTGAGCGATCCTGATCCCTTTTCACAACAGGCAATAGAGATTCTGTTCCTCACAGAGTTTTTTCATCTTCGGTTGGGTGGAATGAAGCACTGGCCTCCAGCAACTGACTTTGAGTGTAGGAAATAGCAATATGTTGTTAGTTTATAGGTACCCCTTGACTTGCAACCAGTTTCTTAATGAGTATTCAAAGTTCCACTGGTTTCTGGCATTTATTTTTGGTTTTCAGTAAAAAACAAAAAACAAACACCTATTGGGGAAAAGGGATTCAGTTAATGGCTGCTATAAAAACTGTCAAAAAAATCAGATCTGATTATGTGATGCTTTGACTTATGACCATAATTCCAGGCTCAATTACAGTTATATGTTGAAGACTATCTGTAATTGTTCATGGCTGCATTTTTACAAGGAAGCATAGACAGAAGTGGGATATTTAGATTTAAGCATATGCAGTGTGGCTGGGTATGAGTGTTTTATGACTTCACTTGGGTCATGGATATTTTTGCTGTCAATGCTAGGGTGAAAAAGCCAACATTTTTGTTGTTGTTGTCCTAGGCAGAACTGAAATGAAGACTGACTTAATAGTCTGGTTCAGTTAAAACAGCTTCCTAATAACTATAGTGGTATTTAGAATCAATTTAATTGTGATATCATAATGAATTTATTTATTTATTTATTTTATTTATTTTAATTCCATTTATATCCCGCCCTTCTCCGAAGACTCAGGGTGGCTTACAAGCTTAGCAGTAGCCTTCATTCTATGTATATGCCTGCTTATTAGGGCTTTCATACACCCCCCAAGCGGCATTATTACAAAGTCAGCTTAATTGCCCCCAACAATCTGGGTCCTCATTTTACCTACCTCAGAAGGATGGAAGGCTGAGTCAACCTTGAGCCTGGTGGGAATGAAAGTGTAAACTATATAATTCATTTTAGCTGGGGCAGAATCTGGCTTACCAAGCAGAATCAAACCTGGTTAATATTGGGTTTGACTGGGTTTGACTGAGAAATTAAAAGGATCTTGGAAAAATGCAATGGCATGCATCATTTCACCTTGATATTAAAAAAATAAGAGAGTCAACTGAAACCAATCTCAGCTTGAGAATGTTGCTACCTTTACATAATTAAGTTATAAATACTATAAATAGCTTGCAAAGTTTATAATTAATTTATAATTGATATATGTCTATATTAAAATCCTTGTAATAAAATTAATTTATAATTAACTTTGTCTTGGGGACACAGTTAAACAATTTAAATAACTTATTGTATGCAATGGTGTTACTATTGTATTATATACAAAAATACAGTAAAATAACAAGAAAATAAAACATTATTTTGAACAAACTATTTAACACATCTTGTAGAATAAGGTGGGATTTTGAGTTGGTAGAATTTGAGCCATAACACTATAGTAGGTATAGGTATGATAGCGATAATTTCAAAGTCCTTGCATATGAACAATTTTTTTGACATGTAATAAATCATATGCAAAAAATGTAGCCTATTTTGTGTAATTAACTGCTATATTGGGGAAAGGATGTAACATAATCTTCTCATTAATGTAGTATTCCAGGGTGCTTTTTAGGTGTCAAAATCATTTGTTTAATGCTGCTTGAAGAGATACCTTTAAAGTTCTATCAACTCATTCTACTATATAATATACAGAGGGATGGCAAATAGAGTTTGTGTGATGTTTTGGATCTGGTCCAAAGAAATGTTTCAGAGTGTATATGGGCACCAATGTACCCATCTGTACTTCTTTAAAGTGGCTATGTTTTTCTCCTGAGGATCACATAGTTGCTGCAGATTGCTAATTGCCAATCAAAGGCCTGGTAAAGATGCAATTGCTTTAAATAATTGCTCTGAAGAACTTTTTTTTCCTAAATTTCTTCCCAAGTACTGCATAGTCTCAGTGTAAAAATGCCTTGTTAATTTTTGTTGCCATTAATTTTAGATATGAATTGCTTTTCACTTCTTTAAAAACAGAGCTAATGTTTGCTTGAGTGGCTTCACCTGCCTCACTTTTTAATACATAATATGCATCTTTACTTTAGTGCAATGTTTCTCAATCTCAGCAATTTTAAAATGTGTGGACTTCAGATCCCAGAATTCCTCAGCCAGCATCTTCAAATTGCCAAGGTTGAAAATATTTTACTAGCAAAAAGAAAGAGTTTTATGCTCTTTGTGTTGTTGCCTGGCTATGAAAAGGTCCTTAATACTGAAAGAAAGGAGGGTGAAGGTAAGTAACATCTTCAGCGGAGTTTATAACACAACACTGACACTGGCACCCCCTAAACTCCACTGAAGATGTTACCTAGCCTGGTAACGAAACATTTGAAAACCAACCCACCCTCATCTTACACCTGAGCTACAGTTATTTGCCACTATTGCAGGCTGAAAGAAATATTATCTGTGGTAGTAAATATATGATTAAAATTTGGTTTAGTTTAGTTTAAAATGTAATTTTTCATTTGCATTCTCATTCCTATTAACAGTCTGGCATTTTAGATTCTGTGTTGAAACTAATGGGTTGATACTAAACTTAGCACGTAATGACCTACTGTAGCAACGTTGTGGCCCATCATCAGTGCTAGATTTGATTGAAACAAGAATCTTGTTTATACGGGATTGTTTGGAGAGAGATTCAACTGATATTGGTATTCATAGTACATTCCTTGAGTGTTTTTAACTTGCTTTGGTCTTTGACTGTAAGAAACATTGACTTGACTTGATATTGGCATTTGTGGATTTGTATATGAGACAGGAGTGGGTGGCCATACACCAAGTTACTACTACAAGTGCTCTTTAACATCAACTTATTGAATTCCATACAACAAATGTAAAGAATAAAGTCACAGAAAAAAAAATAAAATGTCATATAAATAATTTTGAATTAGTAAAGGATCTACAATTCTGGACTGAAAGAATGTGTCACAATGACTGGGTTGACACAAGGCTGTAGATATCCCAGACCTACAAAAGACCTTTTTTATTGGCGAAGTTGTAGCATTGTTTGGTTAGTTTTAAAACTGTATACATTCAGTTACTGGAGATGGGAAAGCATGTTTTTGGTTTAACTCAGTGAGTGAGTCAATGTATCTTAGTGCACAAAATATTACTAAAACAATGACTTTGTACAAGTACTACAACCAAGCAATATTTATAGTATTTGACTTTGCCAGAAATAAAGTTTGATATTTTAAAATCTAAGTGGCCGTGGTACTGAATCTCTCTTTCTCTTTCCACCCATTATCTGTCTGTCTGTCTGTCTGTCTGTCTGTCTGTCTGTCTGTCTGTCTGTCTGTCTGTCTGTCTGTCTATCTATCTATCTATCTATCTATCTATCTATCTATCTATCTATCTATCTATCTATCTATCTCCCTTCCCCCCCTCTCACACACAAACATGCACAAACATACACACCTTCCAATCACCTTTCACTCCTGGTGATGTCACTCAGGTGGTTTCATGTGGTGCTAGAACTATTAGCAAGATGCCATAACCACTACACAAAAGTGGCTCTCATATGCATCGATATATAAATATATGCATATGTACAGTGTATATGTGCATATATACATATAAATTTCCAAAACCCTTCTACACAAATCAAAATATTATCTCTAAATCTTACACACATCCGGTAGTCCTTGTGTTTACTGCTCCTTCACATTCCCTCACATACAGAGAAAACTTTACAAGGAAGAGTAAGTACTAGCAGGTTTCCATAGCCACAGCCTTGCTCCTACTAGTGACATCTCCATGGTGATTGCCGAATTTGGGGAGGGGGTGGTATTGTAGAGGGAAACAGTTGCTTGTAATTATGGGAGGGAAGAAGGCAAAATATTATGAGTTTGCAGTTCTGCTTTAAACAGGGATTGGAAGCAGGGGGCACCCGAAGAGTGACTGTGAACATACAACAAAGGAGGAAGGAGGGAACCAAAGGAGCAAAGATCCAATGGAGAGCACGCTTCCCTCCCTCCTCAGACAATACAGAAGGCCCCACTATTGACTGTGAAATGAAACTGTCCAAAAGAGAAGAGAAGAAACCCTGCTGAAGCAGTGCTCAACAAACAATTCTTAATCACTCATTAAGAATGCTGTCCAAACAAGCTTCGGAGAAAGCAGTCTCCATCTTTCTCTTAGCCATTTCAAAGAACGGGATTCGCTTCTGCCAAATTGTAACTGGGGAAGCTCGCTCCTTCCTTCCTTCCTTCCTTCCTTCCTTCCTTCCTTCCTTCCTTCCTTCCTTCCTTCCTTCCTTCCTTCCTTCCCATGGCTCCAGTGGTGGGATTCAAATATGTGAACAACCAGTTCTCTGTGTGGTTGCTGCTTCCAGAAGTCCATTCTGGGCTTGGGCAACAAAAAATTAGCTACCAGTTCTGCCTAAGTGGTGCGAATTGGCTGAATCTCACCACTGCATGGCTCACAGTTGATGTTTTGAAACTCCTTTGATGGAGGTATCTTGATTTCTTGCAATGCTTGCTGTGAGTTTGCTGGGTAACTGAAAAATCTTGAAAAGGACAGGGTGATATAGGGCAAAATAGACACTCAGGTTATAGTCCTGTAGAATTTACCTGATAATTTGATCAAACATTTTGTTTTCTAAATATTAATCTGCTGTGTGCTTTTCTTTGTCAGAGTTGTGTGGCATGCCTCTGATGTCATAACTGCTAATGCACTATGTTCTATTTATTGGTTCTTCCCATGTATCTGTCTAGCTAATGTGGAAATATAATGTTGTACTAGATTGGCTTGGGGATTGTGCTTAAGAGAAGCCTTCAGATAAAAGGGCAATCAACCTGTATTAAATATGAAAATGGTGCTGTTGCTGTTGTACTGAGTTAAGTTCATTTCCAGTTGATCTTCACAGGACGAGTGTAAGTTAGGGTCCATTCATTTATCATGGACAGATCATGCTATATGTTGCAAATATATATGGGTTTACAGCTAATTCAGAATTTAGGACGCAACTTCAGAATTGAAAGAAAACTTCTGGAATGTTAAAAGTATTGTGCTTAGCAATTAAGGAATTTCTAAGACTTGATTCCTTAAGGGTATTAGGCATTGTTCATATTGAACAAGGATGGCAATCCATAATCATGTGCACAGAAATTTCAGAGTTGTATGTTCATGAAATCATACACCAAATTACTTCATATATTCACTTGTTTGGTTTTGGCTTAATGTTCAGCTACTGTTGTTTGTAAACAAAGGCTTGTGCTTTTGCATGCATTGATTTAATTAACCATGCTCACACAAAATATGATTTAGTGGAATGTGTGAACCTGATCATATTCCTTTAGCTTTCCCAACTGTAAAAATTGGAGAAACCAGTACAGATTCAGTGTTAGTGAAACCACGTATTGTTCAGCACTTGTGCACCTATCCTTGGTGCACTGTGTATGTGTGTGTGTGAAACTATCTTTACACCAATTAGCAAGTGCTGCTTGTTGCTGGTTTTTCCGGGCACCTCCGCATGGTCACATTATCAAAATTCAGATGCTTGACAACTGACTCATATTGATGATGGTGGCAAGAAAGGTTGTAAAATGGGGAAAAACTCACTTAACAATTTCATATTTAACAACAGAAATTTTTGGGCTCAATTGTAGTAAATCTAGGAATACCTTATACTGGTTATTTGGTCCTGTTTTATAGGGTATTTAATCAATATTATCTGCTCAGATTTGTTCCAGCAGCATGGGCAGCTATATACATCTAACAAAATACAAAATCTTTCACTATTTCATTTTTATAAGCATCAAAGAATGAACACAATCTGATAAAAAAAATTCTGTTAATAAAATATATGTATTTTGTTAACATCAGTAATTCCTTTTACTTAAGAATTTAGCAAATGTTTATTCCTGGTGCTGTTTTTAATATGATATACCATAACTTTGTTTTATAGATAAAGTTCCCATTATCAGAAGCAACATTTGCAAAGGCAACGAAGAGTTAGCTTGTGACTGATGGTTTTGTGTGACTCATAGTCACAAACTGTCATTTGTTTGGCTCTGCTGACGCTTGTTGAGGTTCATATATAACAGGGGTGTCAAACTCAATTTCATTGAGGGCCACATCAGCATTGCGGTTGCCCTCAGGGGGCCGGGTGAGTATGGCCAGGGTGGGCATGGCCTACTGGGTGGGCATGGCTAGAGTGCGTATGGCCTACTGGGTGGGCATGGCCAGCTCTACATCGTTCGCATCAAGGGTGCCTATGGGGGCCTGGGCAGGAGTGGGACAGATCTGAGGGTCTCTGGCAGAAGGAGGGTCTCTGAGCTGGGGCCAAGGCAGTGGGGGCCGTTCCCTCACTGTTTCCAGGATGGCTTTGCGGGCCACATGAAACCACTTTGCTGGCTGGATGCGGCCTTGTGATTGACATGTCTGATATATAACCTTAAGACTTATTTAGTATTGTCTGAATGCCATTGTGGCTTATACATAGCAGAAGGTATAAATCCAGGGAACTGGTTTTGTCACCAGATCATGGCTTAGTGTACTATTTGAACTTGGCTGCAGACACCTCTAGTTGGCACCTTGGCAGTTAAAGGGCTAGTCTGTCCAGACTTGTGATAAATATTTTAATATGTTTTTAGAGGATTTAAAAATGATTTGGCCCCTGATAATCTATTTAACAAAAACATCATCATCAATAAATTGGGCTTTGTTCCCTCAACTCCATTCTATTTTATCAGCAAGTTGCTGGCAATGGGAATATAACTTGAAATATTGTGGAATAGGACTTAATAGAGTATTAGGACAATTACCTTGAAACCTGACAATATCATATGGATGTCTGCCTCGTATAAACTGATGACTAGGGAGATTACTTATCTTGACCTGAAAAATAGCAAAATAGAAACAGAATTTCATTTCTGGAATAAGATCAGCAGCGTCTATAGAAAAGACATAGCCCAGCCCAGCCCCCGCTTCCCCAAGGGGGGCACCTGGCCACACTTACCTCCTCCTTGAGGCTGCTGCTGTTGTGCTCACTCTCCTTGGGGGACGGCAAAACTGCTCTGGTGGATGATGCTTTGGGGCTTGCCCTGATCTCATCTTCCTCCACTGGAGACTACTGGATTCCTCCTCTCAACGTTGCCTGGCCCCCCACAGGCATCCCTAGACCTGAGCAACATTGAGTTGGCCACTTCAAGCTGGCCACGCCCACCCAGTCACACCCACCAGGACCTTTGAGGGAAACTATAATGCTGATATGACCCTCAATGAAATTGAATTTGATACCCCTGGCCTAGCACATCAGTTTCCTTTTTTTCATTCTGATCACTGATCATGACATTTTTCCGTTTTTTAAATGTTCATTAGAGTTTTGTGCTGTTACAAAGTGAAACATTATTAACATTTTGAGTTTTTCATTTCCCCCACCTTTTAAAAGAAATCATTTCAGGAAAAATGTATTACACCAGTTGAGTACGTTCTCAGTTAAGAGCACCGTTTTTCAAATTCAACAACTTTAAGATAAGTGGACTTTAACTTCTAGAATTCTCCAACTTCTATCAGCTTCTTAAGGCTACAATAAACAGCTGCTTGGAAGTAAGCCTTCCATTGCTTGGAAATCAATGACCCTTCTTTTAAGTAAGCTCCTTCATAAGGTTGCAATGTAAGTGTTTTATTCATGTTAGAAATGTTGAGATTGGACAAAGAGGTGAAACTTCATTTTCATAAATCAAAATTCTTACCAAATTATAGGCATTGCATATACAGCATTATAGATGAAGCCAACTTTATTGGAGCCTAATGTATTGTGGGAACAAATCTCATGTAGCTAATTTATGGTCAGTGTGATAGAAACCCAGAAAATACAATTACCTGAAGAAACAATTGCAAATGTACATCACAGAATGCTTCTTATTTCTTTCAAAAAATGGAGAAAAGCACTATAAAAGCACTATTTCTACAGTATGTTCTCCAACCTGATGAGCCCAGATGTGCTGGAATTTAAATTTCCACAATTCCTGTAGATCATGTTGATTGAGTATATAGTCTTTTCTTACAATCTAGGGTACACTGAGTTGTGAAATAATAAGAATAATTGCAGTTTATTTAAAAGGACTCTTTAATGTTATGTTCTGATTTTCCTGAAATTTTCCAAGTAAGAGCTAGTCCTGAGGAGGGAAGGATATAGGTAGTCCTCAACTTACAACAGTTAATTTAATAAACATTCAAAGTTACAATGGCCCTGAAAAAAGTGACTTATGACCATATTTCACACTTACCACCATAGGTCACCCCAAAGGTTATATGATCAAAATGCAGATGCTTGGCAACTGGTTCATATTTATGACAGTTGCAGTGCCCTGAGATCATGTGATCACCTTTTGTGACCTTCTGACAAGCAAAGTCAGTGGAGAGGCCAGATTCACTTAATAACTGTGTTTCTAGCTTAACTGCAGTGATTCACCTAACAAATGTGTCAAAAAAGGCCATAAAATGGGGCAAAATTCACTTAACAACTGTCACACTTAGCAACAGAAATTTTGGGCTCAATTGTGGCCGTAAGTTGAGACTACTTGTACTGAAAAGAAATTGTGATCCAGTAGTGCAGCATGTGTGTTGTGTGTAGAAGATCTTGGGTTCAATCAATAGCAGCTTCATTCTGTGCTGTGTGTTTGTATATAGACTGAGGGAGTTGAATATTTGCCTAAGGCCATTGAGTTGGTGGTTGAGACAAATAATCCATACTTCTTTAGTTTATACATTTGCACCATTATAGTTATAACTTGGACTTATACCAAATAGACTTGCTTATTCAACACACTTAATACTGAACTCAGTTTGACAATTACATTTATATTCATATAAGGTGTTATTCCCACAAAAGATAACAACGCCTTTAAATTTACCTCAACTCCGGATTACTTCACAGACATCAGCAATAATAATTTTTCCTCTGTGACTTTTTCAAGCATGCTTAAAATAAACATTCTTAGCCTAGCAAATGATCATGGTATTTCCCATAGTCTTTATTCATATACAAATCAAGTCCAATTCTACCTAATTTTTTTCCAGCACGCCCAAGATGGTACTGCAACTTGAATTGAACAAATTATTGTATGATTTAATTCATGGTCTGGTTCATGCAATATACTTATTTATTTATTTATTTAATTTAATTTGTATACCGCCCTTCTCCCGAAGGACTCAGGGCGGTGAACAGGGCAATAAATACTAAAATATAAAGATACAAAAATTAAGAAAAGATTAAACATAATGCCTTATGCAATACAACAATAAATTACAATACATTAAAAACAATAATAAAACCCAAACCCATCAAACCAGGCCGGCTTGTTCAAACAAATAGGTCTTTAGATCACGTCGGAAGGAGTGAAGGTCGGGAGCCATCCGGAGCTCAACCAGTAAACAGTTCCACAAATCTGGCACACCCACAGAGAAGGCCCTCCCCCTGGGGGGTCACCAGTCGGCATTCTCTGACCGGTGGCACCCTGAGGAGGCCCTCTCTGTGGGAGCGCACTGGGCGGAGGGAAGTTGATGCCGGCCGCAGGTGCTCCCTAAGGTACTCCGGACCCATGCCATGTAGGGCTTTAAAGGTCATTACCAGCACCTTGAATCTCACCCGGAAGACAACTGGGAGCCAATGCAGCTCACGGAGCAAAGGTGTAACACGGGAGTATCGGGAGACTCCCAACATGACTCTCGCAGCTGCATTCTGCACCAGTTGGAGCCTCCAAGTGGTCCTCAAGGGCAGCCCCATGTAGAGAGCGTTGCAGTAGTCTAACTGAGAGGTCATGAGCACATGAGTGACCATACGCAGGGCATCCTGGCCTAGATAGGGCCGCAACTGGCGCACCAGGCGAACCTGGGCGAAGGCCCCCCTAGTCACATTTACTATATGATCTACTAAAGAAAGCTGTGAGTCTAGGAGGACTCCCAAGTTGCGGGCCCTATCTATGGGGGGTAATGACTCACCCCCCCATAGAAAGAGATGGAATACTATGAGTTTCCCAAGATGCCGGTACGCACAGCCACTCAGTCTTGTCAGGGTTGAGCCGAAGCCTGTTCCTCCCCATCCAGACCCGAACCGCCTCCAGGCAACGGGACATCATGTCGAGGGCATCACTTGGGTGGTTTGGGGTTGAAATAAAAAGCTGGGTATCATCAGCATACTGATGATACCCAACTCCAAAACCACGAATGATCTCACCCAGCGGCTTCATATAGATGTTGAACAGGAGAGGCGAGAGGACCGACCCCTGAGGAACTCCGCAAACGAGAGGCCTCGAGGCCGATCTCTGCCCCCCTGCAACACCGACTGCGAGCGTCCCAGGAGATAGGAGGAGAACCACTGAAGAACCATGCCTCCCACTCCCAATCCCCTGAGACGCCACAGCAGGATACCAAGGTCGATGGTATCAAAAGCCGCTGAGAGGTCTAATAGGACTAGGACAGAGGAATATCCCCTGTCCCGAGCCCTCCAGAAATCATTCACCAGAGCGACCAATGCCGTCTCCGTGCTGTACCCGGGCCTGAAACCCGATTGGTACGGGTCTAGATAATCAGCTTCATCCAGGACCAGAGGGAGCTGATGCGCCACCACGCTCTCAACAACTTTCACAAGAAAGCGAAGGTTGGAGACCAGACGAAAGTTGTTTAACACAGCTGGGTCCAAGGCAGGCTTCTTGAGGAGAGGTCTCACCACTGCCTCCTTCAAGATGGTGGGGAAACTACCCTCACTCAAAGATGCAGATATCACTGCCTGGAGCCAGCCTCGTGTCCCCTCCCAAGCCGCATAAACCAGCCAGGAAGGGCACGGGTCCAATAAACACGTGGTGGAGCTTAGGCAATGGCTAGATTCCCTAACAATCTGAACTACAGGCTATGCAGCACATTTTAACTTAAAATGTTATATAAACTTGGCCACCTTTCTTTCAACTCTTGTTTGACATTCAGCAATATACTACTTTTTATTGTATTACTTTCAACCATCCAAAAGCTTGAAGAGAAAATTCCCCAATGTGGTGCCATCAAGCATATTAATACTACTATGCTCAAAGAGTTTGAGACGGTTGTGGCTGAGACATCTCTAAAGCATACCATGACTGTGAAGATTGATCTATTCTATAATAATCTCAGTTTGAGTGTCATATCCTATGTAGCCAAAAGTTCAGCATCCAAAAGCAAAAGATAGACAACAGTAAGCTGAGGAAAACCTGAAAAAAAATTCTAAGGAAAATACATAGAAGGAGATACATTGCTCTTCCTTCAATATAGCTCCATGAAAACTGAACACTTCGGAAGTTCTGGTGTGACTATGAAGACAAAAAAAATGAAATGGGAATATCACAAACAGGAGCACTCTAACTCCAATATTTTATTGCAGAACCGTTTCCTGTTTTCATCCTGTTGTACAAGAGCATTTAATTGCAAATAACATTTCCACACACACACACACACACCACCATCCCTCCATATGTCTGGATGGAAAAATGGCTCCAACACAATATTTTGGCTGACTTGTCTAGCAATTCAAGTTCCACATTTAGGCGATCCAGATACCAAGGACATGAACTTTTTGTTCATAATTCTCTTCCATGAAGCCAAACCCGGTCACAAAGCTATTGCAATACTTCTTTAAGAGACTCACTTATGGGCTATTATTGAATGAATGCATGAATAAGACTGTTGCTTAATGCAATATACTGCATTTATTTTAACAAAAAAACGCCTCATATTCGTATGAACAACAAAGTTTTGTTCATTGTCTGACTATTTCCGCTTGTCTTTCCATTTGCCTGTATTTAACTGTAACTGAAATAGACTACACCATTGCATTTGACCGTAAAATTTAGAGCAGCTGAGTAAACTGTCTATTGGGCTGAAAGCTGGTATAATGGATGTTTTGTGGTTGAACGGAAAGATAAGGGCAAATGCAGTATAACTGGGATAAGTGCAACAATTGAGGATGGCAATCAGTTTTTCAATATTTGGGAGGATCTGTGGGTGTGCAAGGGCATTATATTTTGTTTGATAAAAATTGCTGTAGTGAGAATCTCTTTGTTATATCAGTACCTTCAGCTTACTTCTCTTCCAAATTGGACAATATAATGGATGATGTTATGTATTCCCAGAATGCATTGTCAGCACAGCGGCTAAAACAAAATAGTTTTGTACATTATATAAATAATCTTTAAAAGGGGTGGTGGAAAATGATAGTATTTTGTTACAAGAAGTATTTTTAACAAATATTTAATGAATCTATATTATGTAAGATGTAATCTATATTACATAGGCACAAGGCTAGAAGTCAAGGTAAGTTCAAGTCCCACCTTAGCCAAGAAAGTCAGCTGGGTGACTATGGGCCAGTCACTCTCTCTCAGCCAACCCACCTCACAGGGTTGTTGTGGGGAAAATAGAAGGAGGAAGGTGTGCTGGATATATTTTACTATTTGTAAAAATAGTAAAGGTTGTTGTTGTTAGCTGAGAGTCGTGTCTGACCCATCATGACCCCATGGACAACATTCCTCCAGGCCTTTTAGTCCTCTACCATCTTCTGGAGTCCATTTAAGCTCACGCCTACTGCTTCAGTGACTCCATCCAGCCACCTCATTCTCTGTCATCCCCTTCTTCTCTTGCCCTCAACCTTTCCCAGCATTAGGCTCTTCTCCAGTGAGTCCTTCCTTCTCATTAGGTGGCCAAAGTATTTGAGTTTTAGCTTCAAGATCTGGCCTTCTAAAGAGCAGTCAGGGTTGATCTCCTCTAGGACTGACCAGTTTGATCGCCTTGCAGTCCAAGGGACTCGCAGGAGTCTTCTTCAGCACCACAGTTCAAAGGCTGTAAAGGTAGGAAATAATAAATAAATAAATAAATAAATAAATAAATAAATAAATAAATAAATAAATAAATAAATAAATAAATGATCTAATCTTGTTTTTCTGAAAGTACTATTTTGCTGAAGACAGAAGAAAAAATTAAGAGGATGTAATCACACCTCTCCCTAAAAAGTTGGGTTTTTTTCTGTTTAGCCATTAAACTGTTTAAAATAGGCCACTAAGTAAGGGCATCCAGGATTTTAAAAAAAAAGTTGCTGGGGAAAGTGAATGAGTGAAGCCCTCACTATTTTTACACGCATCTCCTTGTGGAGCCCACTCCCAGTTCAGCTTTCTTAAAATAAATGCCCACCTCTTCTTCCCAGTCCCGAGTCAGTATTTTGCAGGGCAGAAAATAAGATTTGGAATTTTGTGGGCTTCCTTTTGGACGAAATTTAATTTCTGTTTAGGATTATGAATTCAATTGTATTTATTTAACTTTGTATACCTCTTCATCTGGAAAGGCAGAAAGTGGCCAACCACAATAAAAAGTAAAACCAAAATTACCAGCACACCTTAATAATCACACAATTTAAAATAGATAAAATTATATATATAGTAAATCCATTAAATCTATAAGAGTGCTGCTTTAACACATAATCAGTAGTTCAAAGTTAAGCTATGATTCCAAAACTTACATTTCATGCTATAGCCAATGTGTGCACTTGGAACGGTTCAATTTATGGCCCTTTCATATAGTCACTTGCTGTGTCTTTCTTATCTTCTGCAGCTTTACAGTGCTGGGTAAGTGTCCCTATTTTTCACCTCCTTCTTCCCATATTCTGTGCAATAATTCCTTTAACTAGCCAAAGAGGGGAACAAAAGACAAAATAAATCTAGTTACTTCCAAGTACTTTTCATCTGTAACAAAAATAAATAAATCCTGAGCACTTGCTGGGTAAGAGAAACAACAAACTGTACTCTGACTGTACTTGGTGCAATTGTGAAAATGCTAAGTAGAAGAGAATATTAGGAAGTGGGAATGACTACATATCCTACAGTTCCAGAAGTAAAACTGCCCAAGTGTCTTAGCAGTGTTTAATTCTGGAAAAGGATCTGAACGCCATTGCTGTGTGAGAACATAAGGAGACAACTGGGTCTGGGTTGAAACAGGCCTAGTTTACTATCCTGGGAGCAATAATAAAAGTTGAAACATTCACTATAGTGCAGACAACTAAGGTGTTGCTGGAGGAGACAAGAAAAATGAACACTCACTGGCACTGATAATGTTACCTAGTCAGGTAATGTAACGACTAGGCTCAGAGAGCGCCAAGGACTCCACTGTTCAACCTTGAGCTAGAGATATTCTTTTTTTAAAAAAACAGTTCTTCCTTTGATACATTACCATCACAGAAAGAGAGGTTTCCACCAGAAGAGATTCTGGGAAGTCAATTCTATAATTTCCGTTTGTTCGCTGTACTTGATTCAATGTTATACCTGGTTCAAACCATTTTAAAAATTCAAAGGGAGGGTAGTTTTGTTTGAAATTTGCTCTTACAACAATTTTCCACAGCTGCTAGTTTTATTAAGTTTTATCAAGAACCAGCTACATACATCTAAACATTAGTAATTGCTATGATTTTTCTCCAAAAGCAATAAGAATAGGTCCATGTACTTGACCAGATTATGTTATTTCATTATTTTCATCAAGATGCCTATATCTGGATGGGCAGTGTCCTTCAGAATGGTCCATTCAAAATTGCTCTAAAAACCCAACAACAATAAATGGTTTTGAATAACAAAAGAGAAGTGGGGGTTCCATTAATGGCAAAGTTTTGGCTGACAGTTGTGTGTCCAGGCTCTGCAAACACTGACTCTTACTTATCTTCCATGCAGCCAAAATCATACATAGGCCTCTCATAATCTGAATTTTAAAATAAAAATGGTAGGGCATAAAAGCAGCAAAATTCTTTTGGTGCTGGGTGGCAATTTAGGGAGCTGAATTTTAATCAGATGAGTGGCACAGTCTGGTCACCTCTCAAGCGCTCTCTCTTTGTTGGATCATTTCCACCCTGAGCTCAGTACACAAACCATCTATTGAGCAACTTGCATTCAGTGGCAAGGATTATTCAAGACTAGATGCTTGTTTTGTTAAGTCTAAGGCAAAAGCGTAAGAAGATTCTCTTCTTTCCTTTTTTCTGTTTTCTAGGCTGTCTTGCACTTCCCTCGGAGAAAAAACGAGCCCCATAGTTAAAGAAATGTTAGCACAGGATCTTTCCAAAGGACACTGAATGTTGGAGGGGAGAATTTGAACAAAAGATGGGTAGTTTGCACTTTAATTCTTTATATATAGACATATATACATATACGTATACGTATACGTATATGTATATGTATATGTATATGTATATGTATATGTATATGTATATGTATATGTATATGTATATGTATATGTATATGTATATGTATATGTATATGTATAAAAGATGGAGAAACTGTAGGTTTCCTAGAAAAGATGGAACATATCCAGATGACAGATGCTTTGTGTGATAAGCCATTGTGTAGCTATACAACACCAATAGCAATGCATTTTTATTGAGTAACAGATGCGGAAAATACAGTGATGTCTCAAGGCCCCAGTCAACCCAGGTACTTGAAATAGAAATTCCTATAAGTATTTTTTTAAATTTTATTTTAATCCCATTTATATCCCGCCCTTCTATTTGTTGTCCTTTTGTGACAAAATTTGCTGTCTGGCACAACCATCCCTCTGAGCCTAGAGACAAGCACAAGAATAGGTTTGTTGCTGTGCTGAATACAAGTTGGGCTAAACTGCCTTCTTTTCTGCTTATTGCATAGAGGCAGATAGGATGGTGGGTCACCTCTACAAAGAAGAAAAGGGGGCAGCTCATTTACGGTGCCACAGAAGGGCAGAGCAAAGGTTTCCTTCGTTATTCCTATATTTTTTTAATTCTTCTAGTCATTGTTTTTTTAGGCTTGCAGTTGATTTTAAAAGTTTCTCACCATCTTGCATACATCATTTTGTGTATGCTTCTGATATACCCAGGCTGTATGCATTTTTTTCCCATATAAGCAAATTTCTCTGTCATGTGTTTTTCCATGCATTTCTTTCATGAATACAGGTAGTCCTCAACTTACAACAGTTCATTTAGTGACCATTCAAACTTGCAACAGCAGTTAAAAAAAGTGACTTATGACCATTTTTCGCACGGCCATTGCAGCATCCCCATGATGATGTCATCAAAATTCAGATGCTTGGTAACTGGTTCAGATTTTTGACAGTTGCAGTGTCCTGGGATCATGTGATCCGCTTTTGTGATCTTCTGATAAGCAAAGTCAATGGGGAAGCCAGGTTCGCTTTACAGCCATGCTACTAACTTAATAACTACAATAATTCATTTAACAACTGTGGCAAGAAAAGTCATAAATTGGGGCAAAACTCAGTTAAGAAATGTTTCACTTAGGCTCACCTATGGATTACCTGTATATAGATTTTTGTGAGTCCTTCTTTAATATAAACACATATTTCACAACTTTTGATTGCAAAATTAAGAAACATTCAATGAAAACATCACCATATATTAGTTTACATATTTCAAATCAGAGAAGCGTGCATTAAAGTATGAATTGAGTTATCTTCCTCCACATTCTTCCCATGAAGACTTGCCAATTACCCACTTGGACTCACTACTATTTTCTACTATTCATGCAATAATTGTCATCAGGATTTGTTATTAGACTGAGAAACAAACCAATAGTAGTAGCAATCACCTAACCATTTGCTTTCTTTACTGAACTGAGACTTATTACTAGGATATTTCAATTTTCATGTCCCCAGGATAAAGATCTGGAGTGAGTTACCTTGTGAAGATAAAATCAATGAAACTGTTTAAGCAGCTTTCCCTATTAAGGATGGATAAGCAGAACAATCTTTCTTTAGCCTCTGTGATATCTTTGCAAAAAAAAATTGTTTGAACAAAAATTAGTCATTTTTTTCTGATTTAGTTTCCAGATTGTCAGGGCATGTAGGGTAACTAGAACAACATTTTGCAGAATGAATTGGGGATTCTTCTAATGTTGCTGATATTGTGAGCTCTGATGATTTGGATTGAAGGCTGAAGTCATGTTCCATCTGGCTTCCTTGAGTGGCTAAGGAAGAATTGTAAAGCTTGCAAGTGGTAAGCCTTCTTTGAAGAAGGAAGTTGTATCCCCAGCTTTGAAGGATGTATTGATGCACCTTTGAAGAAGCCATCACTCTGTCCATCTTCTTGTTTATCTTGGGGGGAAGGCACTGAAATTATAAAGGATCTTAGATGAAGCAAGTTATCTAGATTAGTTTCAATCAGATTTCAGATCTTGGCATGGAACTGAAACTGCTTTGGTTGCTCTTGTGGATGGCTGCCATCTGCACCTGGATAGGCAGAATTCGTTCTTCTGGGTGGATTTCTTGGTAGTGTTCAAAGTCATTGTCTGGGATTGCTTTCTGTCTGCCTTCAAACATTAAAAGTCTGGATCGTAATTTTGTAGTAGTTCTGCATCCACATGGTGATGGTTGAAAGTTATTTCAACGATGTTACACCCATACTGACTTCCAGGAAGAAATGGCAGACTGAAGATGGCTCTACAAAAAGTGGAGTCAATAACTGCAATAGAATGAAGAGTTGGCAAGTAGATCATTGTTTCCAGACAAGGAGAGGACTTCAGATAGCCCACAAGTGCTTCAAGTGGACAGTAGAGGAAACTAGAAGGAACCAAAAATTATAATTAAAAGAGAAGAACATTGAAATTCAGCTTACTAATACAGAATAAAGCAAAATATTTCCTTGTTGGATATGTAAGCTGTTCAAAATAAAGCTGCCTTTTGCAATTGACTGATGGTAATTTTGTCAGTGCTGATGCCATTTATATTCCAGTTGTTCTGGGCTTGCACCTAAGGCACCAATTACTACTGGTACTATCTTTGCTTTCTTTTGCCACAGTTGTTCTATTTCTATTTGCAGGTCTTTGTATTTTATCTTCTCCATTTCTTTCTCTTCTATCCTGCTGTCTCCAGGTACTGCCACGTCCACTATCCAGAGGTTTTTTGTCTTTCTTATTGACAATTGTTAAGTCTGGGGTGTTATGTGATAGGGGTATTTGTCAGTTTGAATTCTAAAATACCAGAGCACTTTAGTGTCTCCATTTTCTATGACATTCTCTATTTTATGGTCTCACTAGTTTTTGCTTGCAGGAAAATGGTATTTCTTGTAGATGTTCCAATGCACCATTGTTACTTGGTCATGCGGTGTTGTAGTCAGTCTGTGTGATCTTCTTGCAGCAGTTAACCAGGTGATCCGTTGTTTCTTCAGCTTCTTTTCAGAGACAGCACATGCTAGCTGGTCTGGCCTGACGGGGGAGTTGGGTTTTAAATTGTTGTTTTAGAATAGTATTATTGTTTTTAATTGGGCACTGATTTAATCTTTGTTTTAACTTTTGTATTGTATTGTATTGTTATTTATATGCCCTGTGAACCGCCCTGAGTCCCTAGGGAGAAGGGCGGTATATAAATTAAATAAAACGTAAACGTAAACGTATCTGTTGTTGCTTCTCAATTTTGGTTTTGCATGTACTTGTTCTAAGCCGCATGATATTGTGCAGTCAAAATTAGCCCTCTGCCTCTTTTTTCAAATTTCCTCCTCTTAGCCATTGTCAGCTCTTGTCATTATCTATTTTCCCTTCTGTTTTTAATAAAATTATATATTTTTAAAAAGTTACATCTTTTTGGCAGATGCTGCACTGCTTGCCCACATGTTTTCAAGTACAATTCAAACTGCTGGTTTTGACCTATGTGGCTTGAATCCATGTTATCCATGGGAATGTCTTCTTCAAACAGGGCTCACCTGCTCTGTTTGATCTAACCATGGAACAATTGTTCAGATCTCTTTCCTTGAAATGTTAGAGAAGATGAGAATTCAAAATGATATTTCATTCTCCAATAGTCTGTCACTCAAGGTCTAGATGGCCCACTCATTTTTTTATTATTTTATTTATTTATTTATTAAATTTATATGCTGCCCATCTCACTGTCAAGTGATTCTTTTAGAACTGAGAAGAGCAATCAAGATGTTGTTTCATTGAGTTTGGGGCTAGAAGTGCCTAGCATAATGCTATTTCATTAGATCATTTAAACTTATTATTTTATTATCTTTATATGACCTACCGTACCCAAACCTTTGGGAAATTGGATGAGCTCTAAATTAAGTAACATACATCAATTCATTTTTAACCACAAAATGAACTTCGTATTCTTTTATTTTTAATTTTTAAACATGATCAGTATTTTTTTTGTTCATTTACTTGATCTAATTGAAGATTGTTTTTTACTTATTTTTGTTGTTGTTGAACAGTACCAAATAGAAGCGTGTAGAGCTTGGATACAAAATGAGAAATGGTGCTTTGGAGCTTGGTGTGGACAAAATGGTATGTGAGAATGACCTTGGGAGATAGAAGGGAGAGCTGCAGACTAGGGAACGATCAGATAAGAGGCAGCTGAGACCACAGAAGAAATGGGGATATGGCAAACATCACAGAAGGGACCCTCCCCCAGTTTCTTGGAGTAGGAGGGAGAGAGAGGTAGTTTCAGACTTGCAAGATTCTGGTAATATAACCTTACCGTAAAGCTGAAGCTAGTACTCCTGGATGTGCTTTTTTTTGGACCTTACAAGGTTGACCACCACATATTTCAGCAGCTCTCTGAAGGAATTTTATATTTCCCTGAATTTTTACAGTAGCTCAGGGAAACATGTATTTGAGTCGAGGTGGTCTGATAGAGGAAGTGACAAGTTGCGACCATGTGCTGCTATCCTGTTGTCATATTCTTAACAATTCATCTCTTAGCTAAAATGCATACTTTCCTTATGCATTTAATTTCTGTCTTTCAATTAACTAAAAGTCGCAATATCCTGCAGGCTCTGATACATTCATAAAAATAAGGAAAAATATACCATTGTCAGGATGCAAGCTCCATACTTTTTATTCATGTGTGCACCATGTTTATACATGTACAAAAGAATCAGAGCTTGAATATTGGATGGCACAATGCTGCTTTCATCATTCCCTATTTGAACATCATTGCAGACATCTGTTGAGAAACAGCAAATATTTAGGGACAATAAAGACAAATGGATAGCATTACTAGACAGTATGGCAAAGAAAGACATAGAAGCTTGCTCGGTTTCATATAAAGCTTTGCCTTCCAAACTGGCTGTATTTCTAGCAAGCAGACAAGTTAATAACAACCTGTTTGCATACATTAAAACAGACATGTCAAACACAAGGCCCGGGGGCCGGATCCGGCCCGTGAAGTGGTTTCATGAGGCCCGCGAAGCCATCCTGGAAACAGTGAGGGAATGGCCTCCACTGCCTTGGCCCTGGCCCAGAGACCCTCCTTCTGCCAGAGACCCTCAGCTCTGTCCCACTCCTGCCCAGGCCCCCATAGGCACCCTGGATGCGAACAATATAGAGCTGGCCACACCCACCCAGTAGGCTATACACACTCTAGCCACACCCACCCAGTAGGCCACGCCCACCCTGGCCATACCCACCCGGCCCCCTGAGGGCAACCGCAATGCTGATGCGGCCCTCAATGAAATTGAGTTTGACACCCCTGTTTTAGGGAGAAAATTAAATAAAGTAGGAATTGAGAAGCCCTGCCCTCTCCTCATCATCTGTTATTTACCACCTGGTCCTAGAAGCAGACCAGCCTTTCCTTCTTCTTCTTTTTTGCTACTAACTCAACCATCCTTTTATGCTGCTTTTGGTTTCCCTTGCAAGCCTGTTGTAAGCCCCTTTTGCACTTTAGCCTGTCTTTCTGAAGAAATCAGCTTCTTGCCGGTACACCTCTTCCACTTCCCATACACATCCCTTTTAAAACTCTTACTTCAATAGAAAGCTCCCTAAACATCTACTACAACTTCCTAAGCTTCTCCCAGATGAAGATTCTAAGAAAACATGTGGAGAACATGTTTTCTTCTAGTTCTGTACATGTGGAGCTCTAAGATCAGGAACCCTTACAATTCTTAAATTAATAGGTATTTCCCTCCCATAACAACCTGCAAAGTATGAAGGTTGTATTTAAGAAGATTGGGAAATTCTCCAGTTCTGCCATAGCCAACAGCTCCAGAATAAGCTACAGTTTCCACTATTCCAAGCAATCTCTCTATAAACTGTAATTCATCTGGCAGATCTCACCTATCACTCTAATAAAATTCCAAAGAAGCAGCTGCATCCATCCTCCAGATTGCCTCCTGACACTGGCTCACATTTGGGGACATAAAAGTGCTTGCTGTAGCCATTGAGTCTAAAACTGAGTTCATTGTCAGTCTTCATGTATCCTTTCAAATGCCCACCCCCTTCATTTCATAAGCTTAGATTTAAGGTCATCTTGATGGTACTCAGAGCCCCTGCTGGAACGTTTTCCAAGTGTTGTAAGATCTGACCCTAACCCAGCCCTTCAGGAGTCATTGGTTCCAATGACAGATTCCCCAACCATCCATACGTAAAAAGGACTATGGGAATTAGTCTCTGAAAAAGAGAGAATACAAATCTTAGAGAATATCAAAAGGAAAATTAGGATTGTTATCCATTCCCCCACATATCTATGTAATGGGAGGGTGTCATATATTTCCAGAATAGAGTAGGTTGTTTTAAAAAGCAGATATTATTTCCTCATGAGACTCCATGCATATCTTTCTGTATCTTTCTCTCAGGGAAGCAGCAGCAATGGCAGTTAGTGCTTTTTCCTCTCCTGCCTCAGTGTGCTACATAAGGCAAGCTGTCATATTTAATGTCAATTCTATAGGGCTTCTCATTAAAATCTCAAAATTGTGTCTTCCTTCCTTCCTTCCTTCCTTCATTCCTTCCTTCCTTCCTTCCTTCCTTCCTTCCTTCCTTCCTTCCTTCCTTCCTTCCTTCCTTCCTTTTGGAAATCTGAACTTGTATGCTTGTATGTGTTATAAAAAATGCTTTGCTTGAGAATGGTTTCACTATGCAAGTATAATGGCACCTTGTTTTACAGGGAATTAATTTCAACCAGTTGTTATTCATTCTTTCTTTTTTAAATCCTAGCCCTGCTCATTTTTTCTCTTTTCCCTGTGGCTTCTGTCAATGTTATATATGTATGAAAAACATGGGAAAACCCCCCCACACACACACACACAGTGACATGGAAAGTATCTAGGATTAATTTCAAATAGATTTGAAATATAGACTGATAAATTGGGGAAACTGGACTGGGGATAGGATTTGTGGGTGTGGCTTCATACTTCGGGGAAGAGGGATCATCTTAAATTCAGGATTATCTTCCTTTGGGGGAAAAAAAGGTAAATTCTTGATTCTAAGTATGCTAGCCATAACTAGTTTCACAGTGAGCTGTCCAGAGTCCTAAGTATCTATGACAGGGGTGTCAAACTCAATTTCATTGAGGGCCGCATTAGCATTGCGGTTGCCCTCAGGGGACCGGGTGGGTCTGGCCAGGGTGGGCGTGGCCTACTGGGTGGGCGTGGCTAGAGTGCATATGGCCTACTGGGTGGGCGTGGCCAGCTCTACATCGTTCGCATCAAGGGTGCCTATGGGGGCCTGGGCAGGAGTGGGACAGATCTGAGGGTCTCTGGCAGAAGGAGGGTCTCTGGGCCAGGGCCAAGGCAGTGGGGGCCGTTCCCTCACTGTTTCCAGGATGGCTTCACAGGCCACATGAAACCACTTCGCGGGCCAGATCCGGCCCCCGGGCCTTGTGTTTGACATGTCTGCCCTAAAAGAAACTGCTCAAACAAATCTAAGCAGAACAATAAATAAAAGCAAATAATGACAAGCCAAGATACGTAGAGGTGGTTAGGGAAAGAGTTAGGTTAGGACTTAGTTAGGTTTCTTGTAAGTCCTCTGAAAACTAAATATGAAAGTTTTGCATTTTCATCAGCTATAAGTTTTTTTTTAATCTGATTCTTTTTACAGTGCAGGTTTTGTCGGGTGCAGGGATGTTGCTTGACTATTTGTCTATATATGAACAGCTGTTGACTGAAGCCTAAAAGTATTTACAGTACATTTTGAGAAAGATGGATAAATAAAGCATGTGCTCTACAAGCATAAAGACACATATGTTTGCTTTTTTTTTCTTTGTACCCCTTACCACCCCATTAAAGCCTGATTGAATTGTTGGATTGGAAAATGGAATTCCCGCTGCCCAAACTTTTAGCCCATGCAGAGTATAGACCAGTGTTTTTCAACCTTGGGAAATCTAAAATGTGTTTGAATTTCAACATAGCTGGCTGGAGAATTCTGGGAGTTGAAGTCCACACATCTTAAAGTTCCCAAGATTGAAAAACACTGGCATAGATCCTTCTCTTAGCTGGAAGATTTTATTCTATTGTGAGGTAAACAATGGATATTTTCTCTCTCTCTCTCTTTCTCTCTCTCTCTCTCTCTCTCTCTCTCTCTCTCTCTCTCTCTCTCTCTCTCTCTTTAAAAAAAGGATGTTTTCTCTCTCATTTGCATCTTTTCACGATTCAGATAGCAAACTTTCAAAGGGGGAGGACTAATTTTCCTCTATTTGTGGAGTCTCCTCAGTGATTTAGAACTCTGCATGCAACAGAGCAGCCTTTTTCAACCTGCCCTTCATTATTATTAGACTGCAACTTATAGTAGTTTTCTTTTTCTGTTTTTAAATATACAGGACTTGTCTTTTCCTAGTCCAATCTAATTCTCTAAACCAGTGGTCTTCAGTTTGGAGGGTGACAGGTTGAGGAAGGTTCGCTTAGAACATTAGACTAGGACAGATACTGGATTGACTATAAGATTGATGGCCACCCTCCTAAGTAGGATGGGTCAGAAAACAACCATTGCAGAGATTTCAGAAATGCCTTTTATTGTAATAAAGCAGAAAAACAGGAGCTTGGGTGTTCAGGTTTCTGTCTGTCTGCTCTAAACAAAATCAACTCAGGGCTATTCTGAGTTTCTTTCTTACCCTTTCCTCTTTCTCAGGGCTGAGTTACCTTTTTAAAAATTCTTCTCAGGGTGGCCAAGTGGCTGATCAGTTAAGATGTTGGGCTTGTCGGCTGGAAAGCCAGCAGCCTAGATTCAAGGCCCGAGTGCCACCTGATGGGGTGAGCTCCCGTCCTTGCCCCAGCTCCTGCCTGTTGTGATTCAGGGTCAGCCTGTGGGTTCGGCAGTTGGGTCGGACGACTCAGAGGAGGAGGAGGGGGGTGTTGAAGAGCTTGCTGAGAATAATATTGAGGCTCCACAGAGCCCTCAGCCAGGCCCCTCCCACCTGGTCATGACGCAGACCCAGCTGTGTGAGCCTGAGAGCGTGGATGAAGATGACCCACAGCTGGCCCTGTTCAAGAACGCCCGACGCAGGAGGCAGTCAATCAGGAATAAACAGAGGAAGGCAATGGGGCACCTCAGAAGGAGGCAGAGAGAAGCCACGCCCTGAACTGTATAAAAGGGGAATGCGTGGGAGGGCTGGTTTGCTGAAGGCAACCACTTGAATAGCTCCTGTTTCATGGTTCGTGTCTTGTTCTGTTTGCTTTTGTATCCATAAATTTGGCAGGCTTAGTTCCAGACTCTTGCCTTCTTGTAAAAGGGGTTGTCCCTGCCTTTTCTGCAGGGCCGGTAGCAGGCTGGTACAGAACACTGCCAACCTAGCAGTTTGAAAGCATGCAAATGTGAGTAGATAAATAGGTACCACTTTGGTGGGAAGGTAATAATGCTCTGTGATGTTTTTCTGGCCACATGACTGCGGAAATGTCTTTGGACAGTGGTAGCTCAGTGGCCTTGAAATGGAGATGAGCACCGCCCGCTGTAGTCGGCAATGACTAATGGAGTAAAATCTGCAGGGATTCCTTTACCTTTTACTTAATAGCTTCCTCATTCCTTTCCTATGCCCAAGATAAGCTCAGTGTTGCTTAAAGTATTGGATTAGGAATGGGGAGAGCCAAGTTCTTGTTTATCTCAGCAGGGGAAGCTGTCTTTGTGACTTTGGGCCAATCACTCACAGCTAATCCGACCCCATATAGTTGCTTTGTGGGACAAAAAGAGAGGAAGAAGCATTATGCATTATTTCTAATGCTCCTAGATAAAAGTCAGGGTAGAAATCTGACATATTTGAAATGGCAGCAGGAAAACCATTCACTCCCTTGAGCTTGTTAGAGGAATGGTAGCATGCAAGAATAATAAGTAAATGGTATCAAACAACATCCGCAGAGTTAAAAATTGCTCAAAGTTCTGATTTCAGAAGTTTGGTTTCCAGCGTGTGAAGATATGCAAATGAATGGATGTTATACAAGAGATGTTATCATGTGATCAAAAGAACACTTGAAAAATTTTGTGCCTTATGCTTTGAATTAAATGCCATTTACATGGTACTCCATTCTTCTATCAAATTATAGACAGAAGTACAAATATGTTACTGAGTAACTATGGAATTTGTATATGAATGCCAAATCTTATAGCTAGTCCTAACATTTGGACAACTCAGTAGCAACTAGATTAGAACAGAACAGAACAGAACAGAACAGAACAGAACAGAACAGAATAGAATAACAGAGTTGGAAGGGACCTTATAGATCTTCTAGTCCAACCCCCTGCCATTTCAGACAAATGGTTGTCCAATCTCTTCTTAAAAACTTTTACTGTTGGAGCATTCACAACTTCTGGAGGCAAGTTGTTTCATTGATTAATTTTTCTGTCATGAAATTTCTTCTTAGTTCTAGGTTGCTTCTCTCCTTGATTAGTTTCCATCCCTTGCTTCTTGTCCTGCCCTCAGGTACTTTGGAGAATAGCTTGATTCCTTCTTTATGAAAACCCCTAAGATATTGGAACACTGCTATCATGTCACCCCTAGTCCTTCTCTTCATTAAACTAGACATACCCAATTCCAGCAACCATTCTTTATATGTTTTAGCCTCCAGTCCCCTAATCATCTTTGTTGCTCTTCTCTGTACTCTTTCTAGAGTCTCAACATCTTTTTTACATCATGGTGACCAAAACTGGATGCAGTATTCCAAGTGTGGCCTTACCAAGGCTTTGTAAAGTGGTATTAACACTTCACGAGATCTTGAGTCTATCCCTCTGTTAATGCAGCCTAGCACTGTGTTGGCTTTTTTGGCAGCTGCAGCACACTGCTGGCTCATAATAACAGCCTTAGATAGCTGGTAATGAGGATTAGTAAAGAGTTACATATTGTTATGTGTTTTTATTTTTTACTGTAAAGGCTAGAAGAAAAGAAGTTATGCTTTTTCTTTTTTGCCTCAGTTGAATACAAGAACTTTGTCTTGGAGAGTGGGAAACAGCGTTACAAAGATGGCTCTGCTATCATACTTTAGAAAACTAGATAAATATGATACAGAGGCAGTCGAGTTGTATTTTACATTGATCTTAGAATGCCTTGGCTCATAGTATCTTTTAGTGTAAGGCACATATATTCTATTTTTTTCCAGAATGGAAAAATATTTGATATGGTTTTATCTGACATCTTTAAATGAACATCACATGTTTGTGATGTTCTTAGTCTTATTCCTAATTTGTACTAAAAGAAGCTGTGGCTCAGAAGAAAAAAATTAGCTTAAGTAGAGTGCAATCTGAATCCATTTTTTCTCTGAATTTTTACACAGAAATGCAAAATACAGATTAATTACTTTAAAAAAATTGTTTTGCAGAGAGTTGGATTGAAAGATGCCTCAGTGAAAGTGAAAACAAACGTTATTCCAGCCACACATCTCCGGCAAATGTTTCTAATGATGAAAGTAAGTATGCTTTATTTTCTATAGAAATATATAGATTCCCATTTGTTACAAAAGATTTGAAGTTTATAGTTTCTATATGGATCTGGAAAGCCACATCTTCAAGCAGGGAAAAAATTAAGAGTTAAATGACAAATGTATCAGCCAGAAAAACAGCATTTTGTATTTGTATTGGACAGCTGAGTACATATGGGCAGAGGGACATACATTAAAGATAAGCCATTAAGATACTAGCTTTGTAGATGAAGCCTAAATCTCCCTTCTGGGACCAAAACAATGCCCATTGGAATACTTGAATGAAAGTTCTTCACTGGCAGCCCAAAGGAAATTAATTGCCAAGGGAATTGTTCATCTTCCTGCGAAGGATTGCTATGAAGAGAATTCCCTGCTGAGTGTTCTTATCATCTATACAACTCAACAGCTGATTCTCAATTCACCACCTTCCACAACCATTCCAATGCTGGCTCCAGTTCAGATTTTAAATGATTTCATTGTTTTCTTGAAACTCTTTGCTAATGACCAACATAAAGGCTGGCTGCTTAAGAGGAGATTCCTTGTGGGGTCTCCTTCCATATGGAATACCCTGACAGGTGTGGTATCAAACAACCTGGCCAGGGTAGGTAAGTTAGAAGCCTGTGAGGGAGTGTGATGGAAGAGGCAGGGTGACATTTTAGAGCTCTACCAGAATACCATGCCTCTATATCTCTTTTGCATGGAGAACAAGGACAGTCTGATAGTTATGACTCTGCTAACAACTTTGTTTTGGAGACTGCAAAACATATTGATCTACTTGTGCATGCAGTGGGTATGATTATGGCAAAGTTGAACATTTCCTTAAGAAGAATAATGCTTCAGGAATGATTGAGGAATGATTGGTTTATATTGTCACTTGCCTTTCAGAGGTATCATTGGAATGGGAAGGAGAGTATTAGAGCAATATGGCCAAAGAAAGAGTGCTCATATATGGCAGACATAGGAGATAAGCATGCTCTTCTGTCTTTCCTTATTTACCTGTGTAGGGTGGGGCCCGTGCTGGTACTCTTTACTATTGGAATGGAATAGAGCCTATTCATCAAAAGTATAGAAGTAGGGCTGGTTAGATGCTTAAACTCCATCACAGGCTCAGATAACAATCTTTATGGGGGGAAAAACCTTTAAAGAGCCCTTTTCCTTCTTTCCTACAGTTAAATGGCTAATATGGTCTAAAGGGCTGTAGAATGAGTTCAGAGAGCAATAACCCTTTGTTTCATGTATTCTGGCATCTGAGTTTTGGCATCCTTGATTTGGGACTGTAGTCGACCCACAACTTACACCTGACTCCTCAAAGCAATTTTTATCTAGGACGTTCTGCTCAAGATTCTATGCATCTTCAGGTGGCATCTGGGATTCTTTCTGTACAATGGGTTTCCATCAAAGAGGTCCATCAGCCTATATAATTCCAGCTCGGGATTACACCTTGAGATATTAATGAACATTTTCCTGTTCTGAAAAAAACCTATTGAATTATAGTGCAAGACTGTAATAATTATCTCACTGTATAATTTATTTTCTTAGTTATTTTGCTACTACATTAAGTATGACATTTTTACTGGGCAGAATATAAATGTTAAAAAACCTTAACCAGCTTGACTAGGATTTTAAAATATGAAGTTGTAGTAATAACACAACAAAGTCCTATTTTAGCTTCTTCAGTATAATGATATGAATTTCCCAAGCAGCAATATGCAATGAAGAACAAGTTTGCTTTCATTTGGGGATTTGTTCAGTGTCAATACTGTGCATGTTTACTGAGAACCAAATCCAACTGAGTTCATCTAGTCAGATGCCCTCCGCCAAGCTGTATATGTAGAACTGTAGCCTTATAGATGTGGAATTTAGGCTAAACTACAGGACAAAATGTAACTAACCAGGACAGAATTTCTCAAGAGCTAGTCATTTCATTATTCACTACTGAATAGGTATACTCATAAAAATTATATTTTAGGTGATTTGAAAGTGATAAGTTTTGTTGCATTTCCTTTATAGTGACTCATTTATATAAAAGACAGTAAGTATGGCTTGTATACATTATTTTTCCCATGCAGAAAAGCTATGCTGGGGCTTAAAAATGTAGGCATTGAAATATAATAATACTAGTAGTATAGTAACTTGAATTTCTTTTTTTAAAAAAGTATGTTTTATTAACTTTTTAACATAATCACTTTAATATATGGTAAACAATGTGTTGTCTGTGTTTACAGTTCTTGTTTACATTTGTTTTCCCCACAATGTTCAAAACATTCTTACTGGTTAAGATTTTCTCAAAGTTAATTACATTTAAATATTGAAGTCTATTTTTTCTCATGTAAGGCAACCCAATACTTTTACCTTTCTTAAGGAATAAATAGAAGGGACGCGGTGGCTCAGTGGGTTAAGACGCTGAGCTTGTCGATCGGAAGGTCGGCAGTTTGGTGGGTCAAATCCCGAGTGCCACGTAACAGAGTGAGCGCCTGTTACTCGTCCCAGCTTCTGCCAACCTAGCAGTTCGAAAGCACGTAAAAAATGCAAGTAGAAAAATAGGGACCACTACGGTGGGAAGGTAACAGCGTTCCGTGCACCTTTGGCGTCTAGTCATGCCGGCCACATGACCACGGAGACGTCCTTGGACAAGCGCTGGCTCTTTGGCTTTGAAACGGAGATGAGCACCGGCCCCTAGAGTCGGAAACGACTAGCACGCACGTGCGGGGGAACCTTTACCTTTACCTTTACCTTTACCTAAGGAATTAATAAGACTACAAAAAGAAAAAAGAATAAGAATAATAAAAAAATATAGTATGCTACTTAAAATCCCTATTTCCTATGAGCTAATACATATTTATTTCCATTTTTTTGTTCTTTTTTATCATAATTTAAAAATATATTTAATCTTTAAATATTCCATTTAATTAATCTAGTCCTCTAGTCTTTTAATTCTTATTCAAAACATTTTTTAATCCATTGTAATTTTCTTAAAGTCAATCACCTTTAAATATCTAAAACATTTCCTTTATATAAGCCATTCCAACTCTTTTATATTACTCATATCAAGAAATAAAATAAAAAGAAAGAAGAAAAAGAAAGTACTATGTTACCTGAGGGGCTCGAACAGATGTTTCTTTTTAAAATATTCTCTGTGATAGGCCCCATCGTCTATTTTCTTAATTTTCACTTTAGCCTTTTTCTTTAGCCTTTTTCTTTTGTTTCTTAATCAATATATTCTGCTGAAACAAAGAATCTTTCCATATTCTTGTGGGTGTTACTGTAGATATAAAAGGTAAGTCAAGTACAATATCTTGGTGAGAGGTATTTGCCCATTCATTTTTGTTGAAAATCATTTTCTTTCTTTTTGTCTCTGCTTCTCTTATCATTTTTTGTCTCTCAAGTTCTAGTGTTTTTCCTGGCATCTCTGCAATCCATTTTGTCCAATCTTTTTTCTTATCCTCAAATTTGTTTTGTGGTGTTAAAGTATAAGTTGTCTTTTCCAAATCGAGTATTTCTTGTAAATTTTTTCCATTTGGGTTAAAGCATACTTCTTTGTTTTGTTAGGTTCCATCTTTAAGTCTCTATCCTCAAATTTGTATTCAGTTGTCTGTTTTATCTGTTCCTTCTTTGTTGTTGTTTCCTGGGATTTTTTTGTTGTAAAGTTAAATTGGAGATGAATTTGGTTGATATTTTCAAAGTTATTTTGAATTTCTTTGAGGTTTGAAATTATTGTTATTTGAATTAGTTGTAACATATCATATGTCTCCTCTTGAAAAGTATTTATTCTTTCTTTATAGGTTCTTTCTATAAATCTCTGATTTTCCATGATGACCAAGAATCCAAATTTTCTTTTCTCTGCAAATAGCTTTGGGGTCAGAGTTAAATAGATACTTGTAATTGAGAAAGTTCAAACAAGTTTTTTTTGTTCCCTGAAGTTTGTAAGTCTTACTTTGTCTGTAGCCCAGATTGTTGTCTTTTTTGTCACAGCTGTTCTCTATTGTTAGAGCTTTGAAGATCACAAGTAGAGATTAGTTTTTTCAGATTTTGCCAAGTCCTGCATGAAAGCCATAGCTGTCATAGTCTTCATCCACCACTAGATGTCAGGGCTGGTTTATTTTTAAAATTTTCAAAATGAACAAATTGCTTTTTAAATGAGAATCTTAACCATTCAGTAATTTCAAACTTATCCTAATTTAGGTTTTATAATCATTTCATTTCATTTCAATACATTTTGGTCCTCCATAAAAGGTTTAATTCACCACTTCCATTAGTAAAAGGGTGGGGCAAAAATCCCCCTTCTTCACTTCTGGAGGTTTTTTGCTTCTTGGGATTTTTTTTTCTTCAGGAAAGTTGATGAATAGGATAGAGAAAATTGATGTTGTTACCCAGATTCAAATGCACTGTTTACAATGAGCTTAAAATAGTGCTTTTGACTTCAGTTGCTTGCAGCTTGGGCTAGACTCTGAAGTTAGGCTAGCCTTTTTCCTGTTGGTTTCTGGAAGGCTTCTCCCACAGAATATGATAATAGCCAAAAGCTTAAATGAATGTATAATTAGACAGATTCAGCTGTCAAGCTTATTTTCTCATGATTTGTTTGGTTGTTTCAGTGATTTATCAGGCACACTGATCATAAATAGCCAATAGACTCAGTTTACTGGCTAACCTAGGTGACATCAAAACTACCAAGGAGATAGTTTTCAGTTTTGCACAGTAGCGCAAGTAGCCAAGGGATCATGGGGTTCCACACCCTACGGCCGATTCTTTTCTGTTTGGGGACCCTATATGGGCCTAAAGTCACCCCGGAGAGGTGACAAACAAGGAAGGAAGCCCTGCCGACCATGGAGAGATGGATGTCGATCTGGTCATTCAGGGAAAGCCCTCCAGAAACCAGTAAAAGAAAGGCTAGCTTCACTCCAGAGTCTAGCCCAAGCTACAAGCAGCCAAAGCCAAAAAGCACTAATTTAAGCTTGTTCATAAACAACGTGTTTGGAACTGGGTAAGAATATCATTTTTTTTTCTTTTCTACTTGATATTTGATGTCCTGGAAAAAAGAAAAAAACCCAAGAAGCAAAAATCCTCCGAAAGTGAGAAGGAGGGGTATTCTTGCTCCACACTCCCACAGAAGGAAGCGGTGAATTAAACTTTTATGGGGGATAGAAATATATTGAAATGAAATGAATAGAAGATTTAAATCTGGATAAGTTTGAAATTGGTGGAATTTGATAAGATTTTCTTTCCAAAAGATTATTGATGAAAACAGAAGAAAGTAATTGTTTGTTTAGAAAAATGAAAAAATGAATGGGTGCTGACATCTAGTGGTGGATGAAAATATACAACTGTAGTTGCTCTAATACAGGAATTGATAGAAAGCCCAGTAAAAAATAACTTGTTTTTGTGACCTTCAATGTCTTAACTAAACAGAGAACAGCTGCAACAAAAAGAAAACATTTTGGGCTATTTACACGGCAGGAACTATAAACTTTAGGAAAATTTGACCTTCCTAGATTATAAATATTTATTGAATTGTGACTTTAAAGCTGTTTGCAGAGAAAGAAAAATTTTGATTTTTGGCTATCATGGAACCTCAGAGACCTGCAGAAAGAACATATAAGAAAAACAAATACTTTCTAAGAGGTAGTGTATGCTATGTTGCAACTAACTCAAATGACAATGATTTCAAACCACAAGGAAATTAAAAACAACTTTGAAAATTTAAATGAACACATCCTCAATTTAACCCTACAACAAAAACCTCTCAGAAAATAAAAATAGAGAGCAATCAGATAAAGCAGACAATTGAACATAAACCAGAGGAAAGAAATTTAAAGAAGGAACCCAACAATAGAAGGAATTATAACTTAACCCAGGTGGAGAAAACCTTGCAGGAAATATCGGACATGGAAAAAATAACTACACTTCAAGATTGCAAAATAAGTCTGAGAACAAGAAAAAGGATTAGACAAAATGGATTATAGAGCTGTCAGGAGAATTACAAGAACATGAGAGACAAAAAATTATAAGACATATTAAGACAGAAAGAAAAAAAGGATTTTCAATGAATACAAAGGGGTGAAAGCCTCCCAAAAAAACATTTTACTGGATTTGTCTCCTGTACCTAGAACAACATCCACAAGACTATGGGAAGACTTTTTGGTCCAGTGGAGCATACTGATTAGGAAAGATGTTTGGTGAAAAAAAAGGCTAAAGTTAGAATTAAGAAATTAGATGATGGGCCCTATCAGATGGAATATTTAAAGACTAAACATTTGTTTGAATATGGTTAAAAAATGTAAAAATTCTAGATATAAATGTATTTTACTTGAGGGATAGGCCCCTCAAGTAACATAGTATTCTTTTTAAAAAATGTGTTTGTTTTATTTTTACTATATGAAAAATATAAAAATATTGGAATGGTTTATATGAGGGAAATGTTTTAGATATTTAAGTGTAATTGATCTTGAGAAAATCTCAATTGATAAGAATGCTCTGAACAGACTCAAAAGATTAGATGATTGGGTTTATTAGATGGAATATTTAAAGATTAAACATTTGTTTGAATATGGTTAAAAAGAATATAATTTTTTTGGATATAAATGTATTTTAGCTTAAGAGGGATATTTTTTAAAGTAGTATATTATTTCCTTCTTTCTTCTTCTTTTTTTCTTTTTTTTAAAGATATGAGAAATGTAAAACTGTTCGGATGGCTTATATGAGGAAAAAGATGTAATACTTAAGTGTAATTAACTGAGAAAATCTTAACTGGTAAGAATGTTTTGAACATTGTGGGGAAAAATCTAAATAAGAACTTTGAAAACAGGATTTATGATGAGGTAATTAAGATGATCACTTAGAAAAGAAGCTTTATATTGATGTGGTTGTTAAATATTAGAAAAATGTTTACATTCAATTCTTATCTATCAAAAGACATGTACTAATTTAAGGTTGGTTAAAGAGAATATTACTGGAAGAAGAGAAAATCAAAGAAAGCTACTATGTGGATTATGGAATTGTTATGGATTATTTTTAAATGTAAACCCAGTCAACATGCTGTTTACCAAATATTAAGGTGACTATGTTAAAAAAATCAGTAAAATATATTTTTAAAAAAACTACCGAGGAAATAGTTCAGTGCACTTTAACTCATATCTATTGACCTGATGTCAATCTCCTAGCCTTTGTGATATCACTGGTTTCATAGCAATCCTAGCTCACAGACTCAAGTTGCAGGCATTGGCCTCTGTAAAAAATTGAGCCTGGATAGTTCCCATTTAAAAGGGATTAATGCAAAAGCCTCAACCAGTTGTGACTACTCTTGTCTCCTCAATGTCTGTGAATGGGAAAGAAAAACCGTCCATGAGGGAAAGGAATCAGATACATCAATCAGTACCAGGTAACAGCATTGTTCTACTTCAGTGCCATGTCTCTCATCATAGAATTGCCCCGAGGAAGGACTACTTATTGTTCATCAAGATGCATCCTTAGAATTGGTAAGTCTCAGGAGGAGGACAAATACTTCCCCAAACCAGCCCACCTGATCCACATGGCATTTGCCAGCAAGGGTTGCTCACCTCACTCTTTATCTTCTAAAAAAAGGGTTGATCCCACAGACTCAGGCTATTGGTCTGTCATTCAGCCTCCACTTGATCATATTCCTCATTGTCCAACTGTTTATATGCTAGTCCAATAGTAGACAATAATAGACAATAATAAAACTTGAAAACATTGTCATAAATATGTTTTCTTCCTGGGCAAAAAACCCCTGATAAATATTCCTTGTTCCCAAGAATAGCATCATTGCAACTGCTTTGAAAAATGAATTGGAACAGTGCTGTCCTGCATTTGCCCTCCACAATGACACCCTTAACAGAAAAGGACTTTTCTGGCTTAATAGATCAAGTTTTAATGGGAACCTCAACACTGAATATATGAATGGCTGCCCATTCTTAAGAACAAAGATATGTTCAGAAATATTCTTCAAAAGGAGCAAGTTTTCTTCCACAATTTCTTCCATTGCTTTTAACAACATTTCTTATTGACAACATTAAAATCCCAAACATTGTTGGGATTTGTTCTGGTGCAGCAAGAGAAGAGAAGGAAGGTGAAAGGAAATGTCTATTGTAATTACTGATCTGTTGTATAATAGAACCTTCAAACTCTAATGAGACTTTCAGCCAGTATTTGGGTTTAAATAGTCACAACTGCAATAAAGAATGAAAAAGAGATGCTACATCTCTGTGGAGCTTGTAAGGTCCATTTTCCTATATATATATATAAAGTCCTGCCATAACTTTTCTCCAGCTTCAAGTCTCTAAGCAGGAAGGGTAGCTTAATGACACAAGATGGTGAAAGGATGTAGAAGGGTCGATGTGATGTAAACATTTATTTCTTTTAAGTCCCAAAGAAGGTATTCATGGGATCACTGGTGCCCACAGGCATCAGATTGTACAGCCTGGCATTTAGTTAAACAATCATTCTGATTCTCATAATCTTCAAGTATATTTGCATATTAAAGGTTTCTTCTGGGGAATTTGAGAATATTCCTAACAGTGGAATTTTCTCATGCCTCAGCATCTCAGCTGAAAGAATGTCCCTTGATAGAGTTTTTTTTCTTAACAGATGAGGAGAAAGAGAATAATAGAGCATCCAAACCGCACTCTACCCCAGCAACTCTGCAATGGTAAGATCTGTTTCTTGAAAAAAACACATTTACTCGCAAGCAACTATTTTCAGGCATTCAAGAGTATGATAAATACGTAGAAATGATTTTGACACTGTTGCATTGTTCTGGATTACTGACTACATCAACATTCTAGTTTATGTTCATTAAGTGTTCTGTGCTCAGAATTCAGGGTCTGAGGAATAATTTCTTTAAAAAAATATTTAAAGGATCTGTGCTTTGCTAGAATTGCAGAAGACAAATAGCTCTAGCAAAAACTAGCTAAACACTATAAAATATCAATAAGTGTATGCACATAAAAGTATTCAGTTACAGTATATCTCTTTTAGATACCCATCTAATCACTGGAGACATAGGAACATAGAGAAGGGTCTCTGGAAACTGATTAGTTGAACATATTCATGTTCTTTTCTGAACTCATGCTCTCCTAAACTGTGTTAGCAAATGGTTATTCTTTCCCAAATATTTAAACAGCAATTCATTTCTTGCTATTCTTGTTCTTTTCCGGCAACTAATACTTCAAGCCTCCTCAGAAGGCAATTGCTTAGTCTTTCCTATAATTTGATGGACTTGTTTCAGCCAAATTGCCAAAGCTAATTATCTCATAAAGCTCTTCCCCCAGGAGAAAGCAAGCCAATAATGGTAGCATCCTTAATCATCCCAAAACTCCCAGGATATTCAGCTTGTTGGAATGTAGCCATTATTTGCTACCATGTTCCAATTGCCCAAGAGAGGCAATAAGCCATTTTCTATCATTCAGGCCACCATCTTTAGCAGCATAGCTGCCCTTGCGGCTTGTTTGTCCTTGCACTTTTATCTGCCCTAGTTGTGCTTGTCTGGGCTCATTGCAAAACAACTTCATGTTCTCCAGAGTACAATAACCATCACCCCTTTTGTTTATCTGCATTTGATTCTAAGCTGCTGTATGCAGATAAACTATACATGTTTTATCATAACTTCAGCCTGTAAGGCCTTACATTTCAATGATTGTGAACTAGAGGCACATCATTCTGCCTCCTAATAAGCCAGCAGCACTTTACCTCTTCCTCTTTTAAGCAATGTGACAATTGCAATTAGTTTGGTCAGGGGGAGTCTGGAGTGGCATGAACAGCATTTGAAAAGGGATAAAGAGGAGACAAAGTAGCTATGGCAGTGTGCCAGTTGGTCTAAACTATGTTTGGGCTAGCGAACCTAATTTGATTTGGTCCAAATGTCATGCTTATTCATATATTATGGATTGCTTGTCTGAGCTTAGTGTGATGTGTGAATTCAGCCTATTGTGGCTTATCTGGCAAAAGATTTTTTTTAGCAAACTACAGCATAGCATGGTGTATTAACCTAGCTGATGTTAGCTCTAGCTTCATCTCTGGCCAAGACTTTGGAAGACCAATGAATTGTGGTGGCAGCAACCTGAGTGAGCTACATCCTCTGCATCTCATTTCAGGTTGTTTGGCCCATGCAATCAAGGCTGAGCAGAGATGATGGAGCCCAACCTAACCAGCTGAGTGAGAATGGAAGCTGCAGGGGATGAGTATGTGTTGGTGGGGAGAAGATAGCAAATAGAGAGGAGAGTTTAGAGAAAACAAAGGAGAAAGAAGAGAGGAGATGGCTGTGAGCATGGGAAAGTACATTTCTGTGCATCTGGTTTTTTACTTCACAAATTAATTAGTTATATATGAGTTTTGAATTGGCTACCATGAACTTGATGCATTATGTTCTCTGAAATCATCTGCCTTTTGGCCATGGATTCATTGATTATTCCATAGCAAGTGAGTCAGGCACTTTTAGTGCTCTGTATCTGACATGGAACCTGGAATTTCTTAAGTTGATCTGTGTTGGCTTGAAACCAGTTATGTAGGGATTAATATTGAGAATCTTGTAGGTTCATTGTAATATTAAATATTGTCATAGGCATCTGATACACTATAAGGACATATATATGTGCATATATACATATATTTTATAGGCTGCGTGACTCCCAACAACACTGGGCAGCTTATAATTAAGGTGTTGTTGTTTTTTTTTAAAAAAAGCATAAAACACCCACAGAGAGATTCATGATGGTCCCAAAAACTTAAAAAAAGTTCATTAATAATTTCCTGAACATCATCAGGGTGGGGGACAAAGAGATCTCTGGGAGGATATTATTATGCAGGGCACGGGCTACAGCAGTCATACTTCCTAGGTCCCATAAGATGACATTGCTGAAGTGATGAGAGCTGGAGCACACCTGTTCTGCCTGATTGTACCAGATGAACAGAAAAAACTGAAAACAAGCAGTCCTTCAAATAATCCAAGCCTTTTTGCCTCTATAGATGATAAATAGCACTTTGAATTGCACCTGGAACTTAATTACTGCAGCTGTGGAACAATGGGGGGTCATCAACAAAGCATACCTGACATTATCCATATCACTGCATTCTGGAACAGCTGTAGTTTCTGAATAGTTTTCAAGGGTAGCACCACGTGCAGCACATTGTTGTAATCCATTTATGAGGCTATGAGTGAATGTCTGATGGGGCCCTGGTCCAAGAAAGAGTGCACCTGGCACACTAAATGTACTTAAGCAAGTTCCTCTTGGCCATAGCTAGTACCTGCTCTTCCAATAGAAGCTGTGTATCCAAGATGACCCTCTAGTTGTGCACCAATCTTGAATAGGAAAATGTAACACCACCCAAAACCAGATTGAAGATCACCAGAGCCTGAGGCTACCCATGAATTTTGGAAGTACTTTAACAGAATAACAAAGTTGGAAGAGACCTTGGAGGTCTTCTAGTCCAACCCCCTGCTCAGGCAAGAAACCCTATACCATTTCAGACAAATGGCTGTCCAGTCTCTTCTTAAAAACTTCCACTGTTGGAGCATTCACAACTTCTGGAGGCAGGTTGCTCCACTGATTAATTGTTCTAACTGTCAGGAAATGTCTCCTTAGTTCTAGGTTGTTTCTCTCCTTGATTAGTTTACATGTATTGCTTCTTATCCTGTCCTCAGGTGCTTTGGAGAATAGGTTGACTCCCTCTTCTTTGTGGCAACCCTTGAGGTATTGGAACACTGCTATCATGTCATCCCTAGTCCTTTTTTTCATTAAATTAGACATACCCAATTCCAGAAACTGTTCTTTACATGTTTTAGCCTCCAATCCCCTAATCATCTTTGTTGCTCTTCTCTGCACTCTTTCTAGAGTCTCAACATTTTTTTTATATCGTGGTGACCAAAACTGTATGCAGTATTCCAAGTATGGTTTTACCAAAGCATTATAAAGTGGTATTAACACTTCACGTGATCTTGAGTCTATCCCTCTCTTAATGCAGCCTAGAACTGTGTTGGCTTTTTTGGCAACTGCAGTACACTGCTGGCTCTTATTTAAGTGATTGTCCACTAGCACTTCAAGATCCCTCTCACAGTTGCTACTGTTGAGCCAGGTACCACCTATACCAGGGGTAGGCAACCTCGGCTCTTTTATGACTCATGGAATTCTGGGAGTTGAAGTCCATGAGTCATAAAAGAGCCGAGGTTGTCTACCCCTGACCTATACTATACTTGTGCATTTGGGTTTTCTTGCCTAAATGTAGAACCTTACTTTTTTCACCACTGAATTTCATTTTGTTAGATAGATAAATACTTCCAAGACTATATAGTACTTCTTTTAGATATTACAGCTCTTTATGGAACTGGGATAATACTGAACTAGAATGAGATGTATAGTTGCTGAATGCATTCTTTAGTCAGATACATTCCTTTTTATTCCAGTTCAGGTTGTCAGAGCATTCATTAAATTCTACAGCTCTCTGTATTTGTGCCCTCTGAATGATAGATGGGTATTTTATCATAATAGTAATGAAAATTGAAACAACATGTGGTTATGGAGAATTATATCTGATTACTTAACATAGTTCATTTAACTACAAATTATTTAATAAACTATAATTGGGTGATCTTTTTCAATATGCTAAGCCATAAATCAAAGATTATGAACCATAATCAGTGGTGGGATTCAGCCGGTTTGCACCATTTTGGCAGAACCTGTAGCTAATTTTTTTGTTGTCCAGGCCCAGAATGGACTTCCAGAAGCAGCATCCACAAAGAGAACTGGTTGTTCACGTATTTGAATCCCACCACTGACCATAATTATTGTAACCACACAACCTACTAAGTAAATTTCAAGCAAAGCAAATTATGAGTGACTTTGATGCAGGAATCCAGCCTTCATTCTAATGAAATGCCAATTTTATAACCCTGATTTGCTTGGACTTTTAAGAATATATAATAGAATGCAAATGAATTTGTTTAGCAAATAAAATATACTGAAATGTTGCACATAATTTTAAAGATAGTGTTTTAAGGACATTGCTGATAAAATAAATAACCCCAAGTTCATTATAACACTATAGGCTAGTCCAGAGTTCAAAATATGAACTCCTGAAATGACAAAAATATGTAAAACTAAACAATGATGAAAATGGTTTTTGGTCATTAAAGAAAAGTTCAGACATAACAGAAAATTGTTTAGCACAGACTAATGATTCACCAAGAAAGAATGGAGAGAAAAGAGGAAAATCATTAGATATTATGAAGAGAAATAATTGAGAGTCTTTCTTCCTATCCTGTCTTGGTCAGAGAAATTGATGTGCCAATTAGCACCTATGGCATACAAACAGTCTGTGTCCCTTGAAAAGAGGTTTTGTTCAGAGTCTGTGTATTTGAGGGCAAATGCAGCAATGATATTGTAGTAGACAGAAAACACGAATAGATGCTGCCTTTAGAAACCAATTCTATTCAACCACTCTTATATCTTAATGAATTTTTTGTAGGAAGAAAAAAAATCATGTTAAGGCTAATGAAGTATTGGGGAGGAGAATCTCCAGACAATACAACAAGACATATAAATCAGTTTTTCTAAGAAAGGTCTCCGCTAATTGGCTCACACGTTACTTTAAGTTATTATTTTCAAATCCATATTTCTCTGAATTAGTGTTGATTGAAGCTTATTTTTATGCCACAGTTTAATAAGGTATTATACATAACAGTACAGCAGGGTATAAAGCTTAATTCAACCTATTAGATACCTAATATTCTTCCTAGATCGTGTCTCCACTAAATAGTTTGGTCTTCACTGACCCAAGTATGCGTCTTCCATAATTAATCCTTCCAATGTTATTGGACATTACCAATGTTATTCCTAACAGTGTTAACAGCAGAAAGAAGGTTTAAGGGAGCATTTAACTGTAGAAGCACAGATGCACAGATGTTTCTGAAGTGCCCGTCCTTCTAGTAATACTTCAGAGGCTCCATTTACTTCCAAAAATAGATACAAGAAGAGCTCTGAGTACTGCAGGACATAATCAGAGTTGCTACTTTTAGCTTATGCCCAATGGGTAACAATCCATATTGTAGCAACCTAGGTAAGAATCAAGACTGCCTAGAACTGTTTTTACCAAGGATGTTGTTGGGCTCTCCTTAGCTAAATGTATTCAGGCAGAGGCTGTACAGCCATCTGCTGGCGGTTTTAATCTGGATTCCTACATTGAACAGGAGACTGGACTCAGTGGACTAAATTAGTTTTCTAATTCTATGATTCTGTCTTGGCTGGAATTACTACAGAATGAAGGATGGATGCTATGGATGGAATACAGTGAGAATGGGGAGGGAGGAGAAAGGATAACAGAAGGTTAGGCTAAAGACATAAGTAAGTGAGCTGATGTGAATAGCATGGGAATGTTACTGTGACTCCATAGGTAAATGGATCTTAAGATAGTTCCATCCTTAGGTGTTTGGTCCTCAGGTCAAAGGTAGTTTTAAACTCTGGATTGAGGCAAGAGATACACTATCAAGGCTTACCTTTGTTATCTGCTTAGGTAGCGGGGTGGTTTAGATGAATTATACTACAAATGAAGTGCATATTTTCTTTTTCCTTTAAACTTTGAAAGAGAAGACTGGAAACGAATTCCAAAGTGCTAACTAGGTATGCAACTTTGGCTGTAACAGGCTGTCATCCTCTAGCTGGCACCTTGAAATGCAAGCAGAATTATTATGGGGTAAATTTTACAGAAAGGGTGAATAAGGAGCATATTGGAACAAGCACTGATACATGACTGTCTTGGAAAGCCTTTGATAATATGGCAGGTCCCCTATGCGCAGTACACAACTTTTGATGCCAGGATTGTTGTGCTAGGAAATGGAGCAAATTGGTTTGGAGGAGGTTGATGACTTCTTTTCTTTCAGTTCTTTGTACTTTAGTAACATAAATGATATTACAGAATTCTTTTGGAATTGAGTTACATATAACTGCAAAAATAAATAGATAATGCATCTCAAATTGCATTTCTTTTTACTCATTGTTTGGATTCATACTCTGACCAACATCATAAATGATAATGTGAAAATAGGGTAAATAGGTTCATACCTTACAAAAATTTTAAAAATTACATTATGATTAAATGTGCAGATTATAAGAAAAGAGCAAACAGCTAAGAATGTGTATTTTCATGAATCTGTTTAAACATGTGCAAATTGTTCATCAGATGCCAATCTACTACTTGCTGTTCATTTCTGAGTAGACATGTAAACATATGTTTGCTCTTTTCAGTGAAAGAGTGAAAGCTGAAATATAGTATTGTAGTATCCTGGGGTTTATTTTCATCTATGAAAGCATTGTAAAAAAAAAGTATATTTGTTTTCTTTGTTTTGTCCTTATTTTTAAGGCTGGAGGAGAATTATGAGATTGCCGAAGGTGTCTGCATCCCTCGAAGCGCTCTCTACATGCACTATTTGGATTTCTGTGAGAAAAATGATACCCAGCCTGTTAATGCAGCTAGTTTTGGAAAGGTGAGTATAATAAAACTTTCCAGCAACTAACTTCAGGGATTTAAAAGATAATGACTATGGGATATAATAATAATTTATTAAACTGTATATCCCCTAACTCCCAACAATTCTGAGCAGCTCACAACAATCAAACAAAGAAATTACAACAGAATCTATTAAAAAATAAAAACACAGGAAAGAATGGTAGGATAGATGAAATGAAGCAAGGTGTCTAACTCTCCCTCACCAAGGCTGGGGTGAAAAGCCAGTTCTTCCCTGCTCTTCTGAAGAACAGGAGAATTGGAACAACTCAGATCTTGGGGGAATCTCATTCCAGGGACCTATACTTTCCCTATACATATTATCGTTATTCAAAGAAAAAATAAACTGTTGACAGAACATTGTGCAGTTGAAGATTTCTTTAGAAGTTCCAGGGAGAGGAAAGTTTTTGCTGGATGAATTTCACAAATTCCTTTGGTAAGATTAATTTTTTTAAGCAACCCAGGTAGCTTTGTCTGACAGTTGATTAATGTCAGACTAAGAAATATCTTCAGATGTCATTGCAGACTACATAATGGGTGGTGAAAAGTATAATGGCTGCAGCCGATGGCGAAAGGGTTGTATGCAACCCACTAAAATGCTACTTGCCTTCTCCAGTCCTTTAATGTCTAAACCTACTGATCACAAGCCCTGACCCATGCCTCTTTTATCTGGGCTACCACTGAAAGTCCCATTTCCTATCTCACCATACAATTTGGTAGAATCAAGAAAGCTGTTCCTAAAGAAGTCTTGTTTGGGGGTTAGGGGTGTCCCTTTTTCTATTCAAAGACTAGTAGTTCTTAGAAGATTGATCTCTCCTTTCCTGTCTAAAAATAAAATCCCACCCCCATTCACCCACGTTACAATATAAGTTTCCCATCCATTGCAAGGAGACAGTGAGGCTTTGGATCACAGCTAGTATAAGACTATAAGGGGATTCGGGCTTTATCCTCAGTCCCCAGTGTGATGCACCGATAAGTTTTGATTTTTAATATACCATTGACAGGGGCTCCAGACCTTTATTTCTTAAAGGGTAAACAGAACTATATTGCTTTGCAAGTTTCAAGAGAAAATAATAGTAAACCAATAGAAATGTTTTATTTGTCTTTGGGGTAGTTGAAGAAAAATCCTATTTGAGGAGTACTTGTCATACTTTCTAAATGATAACAGGCACCCTGCTCCCCTCTGAAAATTCAGAAAAATGCCTCCTTCCCTCCATAGTGCCCGGGTGCCCCCATCTCTGTCTGCCCAAACTGAAAGAGAGAGGGGTGGGATTAATGTGTAATTAAAGAGAATTTGGAAGCCTGAGATGTTGCGGAATGTTAGATCAGTAGCTGGAACAGCATGTGGTGTTCTTTAGGTAGGCTTCATTGAATTAGCACAAAAAGAGAGAGTCAGAGAAAGAGGCTGCCTGCCTGTCTGCTCATTTATCAAATAGCTAGGCTGAACTTTCACAGCTCCACAAAAGTGTTTTTCTGTTTGCTGATTTTCCCCCACCCTTCAGAATTAAATCTGTACAACATTTTCCCCTGTTCTAAGGCTTATAAAATAAGTCATTTTGATTTCTCATTACTTAATAAATAAATAAGCAAATGTGGTAAAAATGGAAGATAAATAATCATGGCATGTCAGGTACTTGCATGATACTTTGACCCAGTTTCTTTTACAGGCCTTTTTGACATTCCTTTAGACTGTGTGGATGATTCCATATATAACTAGAAGTAAAAAAAAAAGGGATGTGTATGGAAAGGATGCACAAGATTAATTTAATCAGCTAAATCTTGGTGCGATTCCAGCTGAGGTGTTCTGCAGTGAACATTAAAAATGAAGCAGGCATATTTGTAGTTATAAATTCAGTTTTTCCAGTTTGAAACAGAGAACACTCTTATTTCAAACTTGGCCCTTCTTATTAAAATAAGTCTCTTTTTTACTAATAAAGGAGAATATTTGTAGCTCAGGGTTGAAATGAGCTTGGTTGTTTTCTTGCAGATGTTTCATTACCCAAACTAAGTAACATCATCAGTGCTAGAGCATTAGATGCCAAGATCCCTCACCTCTTCTTTTTTCTTAGTATTTCCTTTGATGTTTCTGTATGTAGTTTTATTTAAGTATATAGTATTAAGAATATGGAAGAACTTAATTGACAAGCAATTAAGTTAACGGCTTCTGTACATAAAGAGTACATTCTGCCAATAATCTCCTCCAGCTATTTTATTTATAGATGGTTATTTATTGAATGTATGGAAAATTCAAAATATATAAACTAGCATAGCTACAGACAAAAGAACAACCATATAATAGTGCAATTTGATCAATTCTTTTCCATGTGTACATATTTTTGCAAGCAATTTTATCTCATATAATATGTTTTATGTATATATTTCTTTAATATATACATTTGGAACAATTTTTGAATTATAACTGTAAGTTCTTGAAAATGGCATCTATCTATCTATCTATCTATCTATCTATCTATCTATCTATCTATCTATCTATCTATCTATCTATCTATTCCTTAATATGTTCCAGTGATATAAAATAAGTGATTCTAAAACAGCTTATTTTGTTTCCAGTCAATTTTAATTCTTTTCTTACTTTCTTCTCAAATAAGCCATTGCTAAATATACATGATTGAAATAGGATCTTATGTTTCTTAACATAAAATTATTAAATTATAATTTACAGATAATAAGACAACAGTTTCCACAGTTAACGACCCGAAGATTAGGAACCAGAGGCCAGTCAAAGTAAGCAATAATGTGTGTTTCATAATCACAGAGAGGCCAAATGTGTTATAGAAATGTGATTGTCGAAGATATTTATGCAATGTGTCTATCGCAAACACTTATGTGTGGTGAGAGAAAATCCCATCGCTAAGCAAAGCTGGTTCAGTAAATGGTGTTGCTTCTTATGCTCTACCTCTTCTGTTTGATAGAATCTACAGCCATCCTAGACTCTGATATAACATGGTCAGTTGTAATGGAGGACTGGGCTCCCATACCGCTAATAGTTGCATAGAAGAGGTTGCTTCAGCAAGTGCCGACATCTTCTTTTCCTCAGAGCTATTCAAGGTACAGAAGCATGGTCTTCTGTTGAATCCAGGTCACTTTGGACTCTGATGTGTATGCCGCTGCTTTACCAGTGGCTTTTCCAGAGCTTAAGAAAAGTGGCAGTGGCCATTCCATATACCAAGAGCAGTGGCCATGTTATCAATTGGTACATGGGTGTGTATACTATAAACTGGAATTATATTTTCTGCTTGGTCCTATGCCCCATCTTCTCTTACCTGATCTTTATCTCTCCTGGAATTTCGATAGTTATAGCCTGCAGGAGGGAGGATAGTTATATTTCAGACTGGAGGAATAACAGACTGGATAATCTGTGATTCCCAGTTTTTTTAAAAATAAGACCAAATGCAAATATACAAATATGCTGATGAATTATAAAATACAGGGTGCTGTTATTACAAATGTTTATAAAAATTTGACAGGTAAGATTTGCTTCCTCCCTTAGCCAGGTGGGGATATGTGTTGGTTGTTTGCCTTAGCTGTGTCTGCCAGTTTCATTTGTGTGATGCAGTATTTTGTATTCTCCAACAGTGGTGCTCTTGGACTTGATATAGAAGTATATTGTCATCATGTCAATTTATCTTTTCTGTAATGTATACTTGTGACATGACATATAAAGGCCCCATGTTCCTAACCTTTTATCACCAGACCATTTTAGTGCATCAGAGCAGTTTCATAGAGCATGGCAATCTACACTTGCTATTATAGATGTACTGTGCAATAGAATAGCAGCCAATCACAGCTTTCTAAGGAAGGTAATACCTTTTATGTCAAGTTCAGTGCTTGAGTTAAGGGGTGTGGGCAGAATGAATGTGAGAACTCAGTGCCATTTAGTCAGATATGGATGCACTGGACAACTACTATTTCAGCACTGTTGGCTAAATAGATAGCAACATCTCTTGTGGATGCTGATGTCATGTACCAGGCCAGCCAGTGCTTTATGTTTAGCAGTCATGCACCTGCCCATGCTGAGGGACCAATACCACAGCTTCTCTTATCTTTTCCCAACATTTCTTGAAAGCGATTGAATCACCAGTCCCCAGGCACATATGTGTTTATATTGAAGGCTACTCTGTAGAAGAAAAAAAAAGAAGAAAACAGGGTTGTGACAGAAACGAGGTGACATCACAGAGGGATTGAAACTAAATTTTCAGCCCTTTGAAAGATTTGTGGAGGTTATGCAAAACATGCCGGAAAAATTACTTGAGGCTTAAATATACTTATTTTATGGATTACTTTGTTTAAGAAATGGTATTATTAAAAGTCTGTTAACATACCAACAAGTATTGCAGCATGACTCTATTGGCATACCAAAATATGTCTGGGAGGCTACAAATTAGGTTGTAATTTATCCAATCCTCCCAACACCATCATACTTAGCAATAGAAACAGCTAAAAGTTCTGCCAGCAAACTTCTAAAGGAAGTTGCAAACTTCTAAAGGAAGCTACTAGTGCACAATAACTCTGTAGCTGTCCTTAAAAGGGGCACGTATAGAGAGCTTAAGAAAAAATATTAATTGCCATTTAACAAATTATATACTATTTTTACCCACAGAAGAAAAGAAGGTATAGGATTATCCTTAGTTTGCTTCTACCAAATATATCTGGCTAGAGCTGAGGCAAAAACACCAGGCTCTGCCAATTTGTATCTTTCTTGGGTGCTCCTGTGGATGGAAAATGCAGCTTGTTAAGCACTTGAATCATCAGCCTTATGTTCTGATGGTGAATTTGCACTCATGCATTAACTTGCAAATTGGCATGAAGTCTGTTTTGTTAGCAATTTTCCTTTTTAACCATACTTGAGTGAACAAGTTCTCTCTCTTTAAAAAAAGTGTGTATTCAACATTTCAGGTACCATTACTATGGCATTGCAGTGAAAGAAAGCTCCCAGTATTATGACGTGATGTATTCTAAGAAAGGAGCAGCCTGGGTCAATGAAACAGGAAAAAAAGAAGTAATCAAACAGACAGTGGCATATTCACCACGATCCAAACTTGGGACGTTGCTGCCAGAATTTCCAAATGTCAAAGATCTAAATCTGCCAGCCAGCTTGCCAGAAGAGAAGGTGACGCTAGTAAAATATTCATTGGCTTGCTTTGGTCTCTGCTTTTTCTCTGTTGAGGAAAGGCTAACTTAAGTATGAAAAAGTGCCTCTTCAAAAGATTGAGTTTAAGAAGACTGTGACTTGATTTATGAAGGACTTGATTGCTCACTGTACTTGAAACAAATAATTTCTCCCTGATTTATGATATTTATCCAGTAATCTATAGATGAAAGAGACTGTACCTTCTGTATTGGTTCAAAGTAGACAATACATCAAAGATCCATGATTGAATTTTCCAATATTTCTTTAGTAAAAAAACTCCCCACCAACTTAAGGAAAGTAGATTAGTGCAAAAAGGCAGAGGATCAATTTTTTTTTCCTGGCATTATATCCCTAACTTAATTACAATCCAAAGCTGCAACTAGCTACTCTCAGTTAATATGTGGTGGTGGTGGCAAAATAATTTAATTTGGGCAAATGGCTCAAGCCCACCCCCAAGTACTATGCTCCCAAACTTTCCTTCTCCTTGGTGCTAAGCGGGCTTTCTGGAACATAATGCTCTGAGGCAAAGATGACACCCTTTTAGCAGCTTGCTCTGGAAACCACAACACGTAGGTATTAGGTTAGGCTCTATCTGGATTAAGGTTTATAATTACAATTTATGAGACCTGAGATGGATACTAGTGTTTTTGCTGCCTTGAGGTTTTAATCTTCTTCATCTAAATCTTCATTGTTAAGAATTTGTTAGGAGTTGGAGGTCATGATAGATTATACAAGAAATGTTGTTTTAAATATGATATGCTTAATAAGAATTCCTCTTTTTTTATCCTTCTAGGTATCTACTTTTATAATGATGTACAGAACACACTGTCAAAGGATACTTGATACTGTAATAAGAGCCAACTTTGATGAGGTTTGTAACTAAGTAAAAAGGTTTTCATGGGATAGTTTATATTCAGTTATATTTATTGATGGTAGTGAAAACATTTATATTGACTGGCTACATTGCTCCAAGGTTCAAAGTGTTTTCCACTGAGAATCGGAACTGTTGGAGATAATAGCATGTGTTAGTACTGTTGGGTGAAAAGATTCTGAGAATAAAGGAAGCTAATGAACAGGATGCCTCAATTCAAGGAAGCTGAAAAAATGGTGCGATCGGGCAATATACTGAAAAATAAATTGGGAAGAACAGCAGTATAAGAAAAAGGCTTATATAAAAGGATGGAGGAGGTGAGCAATTGAGATCAGAAGTATTAATGAGATAGAAGACTATAAAAAGCCCTCTATATTACTCAAGATAACATAGATAATACATATGGAAATAGAATAAATATGTTTTTCGCTGTAGAGCGGAGAGGGGTTATCCAGATTCTAGTACACCCTTAGTCATGGAAGCTTACTGAATGACTTTGGGCCAGTTTTTCTTTCTCAGTTCATGCTCCTCACAGAGTTGGGGAAAATAGGAAGAAGTGCTTTGTACATTGCCTTGAGCTCCTGAATTAAAGGGAGGATGTAAATTTATTAAGTACCTACACATATAGTAGAACCTTGGTGGAGCAGTGGACTAATGCCTCCTTAAGTAACACCAGCTCCCTGCAATTAGTGCAGGTTCGCATCCCACCAGGCTCAAGGTTGACTCAGCCTTCCATCCTTCCGAGGTAGGTAAAATGAGGACCCAGACTGTTGGGGGCAATAAGCTGACTTTGTAATAATGCCGCTTGGGGGGGGGGTGTCCGAAAGCCCTAATAAGCAGGCATATACATAGAATGAAGGCTATTGCTAAGCACATTGGTTTGTGCTTAAATTGTGAGCCGCCCTGAGTCTTCGGAGAAGGGCGGGATATAAATGGGATTAAAGAAAAAAATTCATATCTATTATATACACACATCTATAGTTATATATAAATTTATACACATACAGTATACTTATGATTCATAAAGCTGAAAATATCTATGGCTCAATTTTATATGCAATAATATTTGAAAGAAATCTTAGTTCTGCAATATTAGTTTGGTGAATATGTCTTATGGAAAATGGATGCCATTTTTTTTAACACTAGTGCAGAAAATTGATTTCCGAAGTTCCTGCTAACATGATCTATTAAACCCCAACTTTAAAAATATCCTAGAGTTCTCTGCTTTTTGTTTCTCTTTCAATTCTCATTCATATGATATTTTTTTCATGTAGTCAGTCCAGATAACCAATGCCTGTATAATGGCACAAATCTAAGGCTTTGTTTGTTTGTTTGCTGCCCATCTCACCAAAAGGCGACATTAATTTAGATTTATATCTTAAATATATTTGCAATGAATCCCAAAGGTGCATTTTCAAGAGGCAACTGGACTTTCTTGGTTTTCTTTGAAGACATTTTGCCTCAGCTTCTTGGATAAGAAGCGAAACGTCTTCAAAGAAAACGAGAAAGTACAATTTTCTCTTGAAAAAAGCACCTTTGGGACAACCAGGACCTAGATGACTGAGAATCTCCATAAACATTTGCAATGAATGATAGTTAGTTACAGTCTATATAGGATGATTTAACTGCTTCCTACCCCTCAGTATAATGCCTCTTTCCTGATTTTGACTGCTTTTATATTTGATATGAAATCTCTTTCATTAGCATGAATGGGGACCAAGTTGCTGTCAACAGTCATGTATTTTCAGAGGAAATTTGTTAGGGCTCCTTCTTAGTGTAATGGTATGTGGGAATGGCCTTGGGAGATGGGGGAGGAGCTGCATGCAGGAGAACAAGAGAACATAAGAAGCAGCTGAGCCTGCAGATGGGAAGGGGGAATGGCAAACATCTCACAAGTTACCCTCCTTAGTTTGTTGGGCTGTAAATACAAGAGGGGGAGAAATGTACTTTCAGACTTGCAAGATTTTGTTAATGTAACCTCACAACAATGTATAAAGAGTTCATCTAGGCATGCTTCTTACCTGGACTATCTTGCAAGGCTGATAAGCAGAATCAAACCCAGTGGTACACGGACATGAAAGAGAGAAGGCAGAATCCACCCTTTATTTGCAACTCCTTTTTTTTCCTTTTTCATCAGCAAACTGCCATGGGTGAAACATATCATTTGATGGTGTTTTCAAAAAAAGAAAATCAGAAGTGTATTTCTGCCACTCTAGAAGATAGACAAATAATAATTTTTAAAAATTACAAATTCCATTTATTTCTTCTGTTTGGGCGCATTTCTAGGTTCAAAGTTTTCTTCTGCACTTTTGGCAAGGGATGCCACCTCACATGCTTCCTGTACTGGGTTCTTCCACTGTAGTAAATATAGTTGGAGTTTGTGATTCGATATTGTATAAAGCTATTTCTGGAGTTTTGATGCCAACAGTCTTGCAAGCATTACCTGATAGGTGAGTATATTTTATAGACTGACATTTGTGTGAAGGTATATGTGTGAGTTTGCTTGCAACATATGCCCTTTATACAGTTTAAATCAGGGGTCTTCAAACTTGGCCCTTTTATGACTTGTGGACTTCAACTCCCAGAATTCCTCAGCCAGCTGGCTGAGGAATTCTGGAAATTGAAGTTCACAAGTCATAAAAGGACCAAGTTTGAAGACCTCTGGTTTAAATTAAAAAAATTTCTCACACAAGACCAAGTTACATTTATGAATAATAAAACCAAATGGGTTTGACAGAACACTGCAGATTGAGTTCAAACGCTGAAGGAATGGTAGATTTTTTCCATTTAGGAATGAAGAACAAATAAGTGGGCAATATATTTAAAATATTCTATACTTGCATGCTTCAGTTTTGTTCCCTTCCCTACATTCTAAAAATTTTAGCATTTTGGCAGTCTTTTTAATACACGTGCAGTCAATGACATTTTTTATTTATCAGGTTTTCTTCCTTCAGATTCCATCTTGAATAATGCTTTTTTGTGAGCGTTACAGATCTTCATTCCTACATTGTTTTCTATTCCAGCCTTCCCTAAATTAGTAGTCTTTTGATGAGTTCAATATCTACTTCATATTTCCCAACCAGAATACCTTAAGGACTAAATCTTCCTGTACATACTTTCTTGAACCCTGAGACCTCTAGATGGCTTTGTGGTCTGAGAACAGTCTTTATAATTGCTGATTCTCCCTATTCTGAAATGCCTTCAGCAATACAGTATGTCTTGTCCCTGTTTTAGTACCATTTGAGGGGCTGGCAAGATACAGTATACTTTTGTCCTCAGTTCTTAAACATGAAATACCCTAGATCAGACATGTCAAACTCGCGATGTCATGTGACATCGCGTAATGTATCGGGACTGTTTTGCCATGCCGACAATGGGGTGGGCATGGCTTCCGCATGACGCATCTGGCCTGCAGGCCGGCAGTTTGACACTCCTGCCCTAGATAGTAATGGAATCATTTAATTCAATCTGTTTCAGTTATTCCTGCTAACTAAAGTAGATAACCGTGGTTACTTTAGTAGTAGTAGTAGCAGCAGCAGCAGCAGTAGTAGCAATAACATTTATTATTCTAAGTTTTAAACATTAAGCACCTCTGCAAATTAATGTTATATAGCAATTATGGATTATAATTTTGAAAAGTGGCATAGTTCTGAAGAATGGAATATATCTATTTATTTTCTTAAGATATGGGAGGAACATCAGATGCAAGCATTTGTACTTATTCATTTCAGAACTCTATAGTTTACTTTTTCTGTATACTTTGGTGTACTTTTCACATTCCTTATTATTAGGTAGCTGTAACATAATACATATTCTCAGTACAATCCTATGCATGTAAACTGGGAATTAGGTCTCACAAAGTTGTGAACTAATGCTAAATACAGTACATCAGGTTATGAAAATTTTCCAATTTTGAACTATAGGACTAAAAATTGGGGAGTTGCACAGCTAATATTTTCCTGCTTTTCTTCTGCAAAGAAAGACTCTTAATATATATTCCTGAAGTGGTACTTTTCTTTTCAGCTTAACACAGGTGATCCGCAAGTTTGCCAAACAGCTGGATGAATGGCTAAAGGTAGCTCTTCATGACTTGCCTGAAAACCTACGAAATATCAAGTTTGAATGTACGTGTTACATACTTTCTTAATACAAGCAGAAAAATTGTTTGTGATACCGTAACATTAAAATTAAAGATATTAATCAAAAGATGGTATGCTGGTACCGGTAGAACTTTAAAAAAATGCAAATGATTTTAAAAAAATGAAAGAAACAGGTCAGATAAAGAATTCAGTTCCCATCACTACATATGTGGTATGGCAATATTCTTAATCAGATCAATCCACTCTATGTCCTATGAGTAATTAAATAAAAAAACTGAAAGGGCAGCTATAGAACACATATATTCTATGTTGTGATTAAGTTCTTATTTACCTACCTCAATAACACGTGGAAGGTAGGGTAGTACATATGAATAGATTTAAGGGTGCATTAGGCCCACTCCTATTTTTTTAATCTACAACAATTAAATTTATTCTTCCAAAATCATGATGCTGAAATGAAGAAAGCTTGGAATACTGTAACTACTAAATTTTATGTTAAAAAGCTATTCAGATATCAAAAACAAATGCTTAGAATAAACTTGAAGGCATCCTTTAATTTAATGAAAGGAGTAGGCAACACAGTGTCTTTTGATGTCAAAATAATATATAATAATCCAAGAAAGCATTGGCAATCTTCCAAAATGTAAAAATTCCCCAAATCTCACATGATCTTAGGCATGATATTGCCGAAAATGTTTAGGACTTTTAGGAGACATTTTGATAACTTTTAAAAAGTCTCAGTATGCAAAATTACATACATGCTTGAAAAGGTGCTCTGTGTCTTATGATCCTAACATGGTTTAAAAGAACAATAAGCATTGCATCTCTAATTTATCAATCACTAATCATCTCTAATTAATTTTGTCAATTCTTTCAGTTATATGTGTGTATATCACTGACTGGTCATAGTGATGAAGCCATATTAGTTACAATTAATTGATAAGTCTCCTGTCTTTGTGGAACATTCTCTCAAGGGATGGACTGCAAATGCAAGCAATCAAGCACCTCTTCAGACTACAGTCCGAGGCCTTTTCCTCAAGTGTCAAAGTTTAAAAAATGAAGACAATCAAATTATCCCATCTCCGCAAGAAAGGCACTACACTCTTTCTCTGTAGATGCCTGCCTTGCACATTATATCATGAGAAAGTCTGCTTTATTTCATCAATCCTGCTCCTTTTATACGGCTAATTTCCACATCACAAGTTTTTTTGAAGAGAGAGAATGTGGGTGAAGTTGAAAAGGGGAGGGAAAAATTCATTTAGGAGACGGATTAACCATTGATCAACATGAATTATTAAAACCACCTTTGCTGAGGAGGCTCAGAAAATGACCGATTCAACAACATGATTTTGTAATTTAATAATTTATTCAAATAATCCAAGGCATGTTCCTTTCCTCAAAATGAATATGTTTAATTATATGTTTTGGAATTGATCTTAGTAAAGCAGAGTTGCAGCCAGAGAGATCAGTGTCATTGATTTCAGCATATTTTTATTTACCTGTGGTAAAAAGATTAATACTGTATAGTATTAGGATTTACCCAAGGAAATATGGATATAAAGGTCACATTATTGATCAGTAGATAAAGAGATAGATAGCATTGCGTAGTGGGCTTCAGTAGGCAAGGAGCAGACCAACATAGTTACAACATCATTTATTGACTCAAACTACAGTAGAACTGGACAACTGCAGGCAATTTCCTGTAATTTATACTCTTGGAAAGCCCGCCCAAATATAAATGTTCAAAGTTTCCCTCCAAAACAGTTGGAGTTAAGTTAGTTTCACTTTACAAGGCTTAACACAACTTTATATATTTCAATACATTACACCCCTCCCCCTTAGGATAGTTATCATCCTCAGCCTGTTCAATATTCATAATCTTTGAGATAGACTGGGGCCCCACGAATCATGGTGGACCACCGTAATGTTATTGGAGAGTCCTGTCCAAGTGGAGTATTATCCCTCTCCAGTTGAACAGTCGTGATGGCCGTTTTGGTCACCCGAGAATGGCGGCGGCTCTACATCCCTTTGTACCTCTGTTTCCCTGGAGGAGGCCACAGGTGGTGTAGGCAAACTCAGAGGAAAACAGTTCTCTTGTGTGTCTGATAAAACCTCGGGATCCTCACCTGGGATTGGCCCAGCCTGCCAATGCTTCAACTGATCAATGTGGTGTCTGAACATACGATCATTTCCCAGAATAACCTCATATGACAAGGACCCCATTAAGTTAGTTACCCTAGCTGCCACCCAAGGTGTCCCACTTCCATAGTTCCTGGCCCAGTCCAATTCACCCAGCTGTAAGTTCTTGGGGGGCTTTGGCTGAGCCGTCTCTGCCACTACTCTGTCTGGGTAAAGTCAGTCACGCTTTGTGGTGAGCTGGTGGCTCCTCAGCTCCGCTGGACTGTGACCTGTTGCTGTACTGGGAGTTGTGTGTTGACACAGGAGGAAGTTTGCCAGGCAGTGGTTCCAGTCCCCAGTCGTCATCCGCTTGAGCGCCTCCTTTGTGGTCTTGACCATTCATTCGGCCTGACCTTTGGTCGTGGGGTGGAATGGAGCGGATGTTACATGCTGAATCATATTGGCATTGAGGAAAGATTGAAACTCTCCTGCCGTGAATTGGGCCCCGTTGTCGGACACTATTACATCTGGCAGACCATGTGTGGTGAACAGCCAGCGCAACTCAAGGATGACCCTGGTTGTTGTCATTGATGAGACCGGTGCCACTTATAACCACTTGGAATAACTGTCTACTACAATTAGGAACACCCGCCCTTGGAAGGGGTCTGCAAAGTCAATGTGCATGTGAGACCATGGGGCATGCATGGTCTCCCAGTGGTGCACTGGAGCTTGTGGCATCTCCAGCCGGGTTTCTTGGCAGGCCTGGCAATGCCTTACTTGATTCTCAATGTCCTTGTCCATGCCTGGCCACCACAAGTAACTTCTCGCTAGAGCCTTCATTCAAACAATTCTTGGGTGCCCCTTATGTAAGGAATCCAGCACCCTGGAGTGAAGACTGGGTGGAATGATGAACCTGCTGCCCCACAGCACACATCCCTTGTGGGCCGACAGTTCATTTTTCCGAAAAGCGTAGTGATGGAACTCAGGGCCTGGCTGGGTCTCTGGCCATCCCCTTAACACCCAGTTGAGAATGCGGCTAAGTGTTTTGTCCGTGGTGGTTTCAGCTGCAACGTCCCATGCATGTAGGGGTGCTTCAGGCAGGTCCTGGATCAGGCCATCGTCTGTGATCTGGTTAGCCCAGAGATAGTTGTCTACTAGGGAGACGTATGAACTCCACTGTTCCAGATGAGTAATATCGAACTCATTGAGCCTCCCCAGGTTAGCCATTTTGTCTGTACTGCTGCGATTGGAGCTGTGCTGAACTTAGGAGTCCCGGGGACAGAGCCCTCAGGTATGTCTGTGCCTCCAGTGTGTCTTACTGGCAGGCAGGGCAGGGAGCGTGGTCCCACCAGCACTCTTACCTGGTCTCACATCCAGTGATTTTAGTCTCTTGTTTAGCAACAGATCTCTCCTCTGCAGCTATCCCACCTTCGTCGCCACTATTGTGTAGTGGGCTTCAGGAGGCAAGGAGCAGACCAACACAGTTACAACATTATTTATTGACTCAAACTAGAACTGGAGAACTGCAGGCAATTTCCTGTAATTTATATTCTGAGCCCCCAGGGCCTTAACCTATCACAATACTTGGAAAGCCCGCCCAAACATAAATGTTCAAAGTTTCCCTCCAAAACAGTTGGAGTTAAGCTAGTTAAGCTAGTTTCACTTTACAGGGCTTAACAGAACTTTATATATTTCAATACATAACAGAGAGCATGGATTTTATTCTGTGCATGGCCTTGCCAATATGTTTACATAACATACATTTAATCCTCATTTGTGTACTGCAGTCACTAATCATAAACCAGAGAATCTTAGTTCACTTGCTATCAACTACACAGTCCTAGCAACAAGAGGAACACTTTCTATGGTAAATGACCTACTTCTTCAATTTTTGTTGGAATGGAAAGCAGAATTACTAATCCAGTTTCATCCAGTCGGAGTCTGTAGATCTAGGCTATAATTGTGTCGAAAGTGAGGCAGCTTTGGATATTATGAATCTAAAACTACTTTTGACACTTCAGGAGAATAGCCCTATTGGAGACTTTCTGGTCATGGGAACCAGCAAATCAGCACACAAGAACTTTCTGCAGGAACATAGAATTAAGGATCATCAATAGTTAACTTTCAATGGGATTTAAGGTCATTGATTTTATTGGGTAATGATTTCTATCCCAAACATGCTTTTTAAAAAATGCCTAAAATATGTATATTCACATAATGTCTGTGTGTGTGTGTGTGTGTGTGTGTGTGTGTGTGTGTGTGTGTGTAGTTCTTACAAAGCAAAATCAGTTAAAGATAGTTGCTGTTAGCAGAGTTAAAAGAAGATATGCTATATATTGGTTGGTGCTAAATAACCCTTCAAGCTAACAACATAAATGATCTCCTTCATTGTCAGTATCCAGAAGATTTTCTCAGATTCTTCGGAGGCAAACATCATTAAACCATCTATGCCAGGTATTTTATCTTTTTTTGGTTATGTTTATTTTATTCCTCAGCAAGTACACATATGTTAGTTCTCAGATAAATGATTTGCATGCATCTGAAAAATCAAAACATTTACACTGGATTTGTACACTGATTTGAAAAGGCATTCAGAGTTAAATGAAGCAGAAAAGCCATGGCTGCTTGCTATGTTGTTGGCTTAAATTATTTTCTATATTCTGGGAAGATAGACCTATCAATGATGAGTAATGTCTGTATGCAGCTTCTAGAACCCCAGAGAGCAGGTCTCAAATAATAGCTGCTAGGAAGCAAATGTAAAAGAGGACTAATACCCTCATTTCCATTCATTGGATCATAAGAATTATCTGTCTGGCCTCTGTGAGACCCAGAATGCTGAACTAAATAGAATTTTGACTAGATCTGTAATATTGCTTCTTATATTTTCCCATTTTATACACTTCTTCCCTTGCTGTTATCTAATTAGGGAGTTACAGCAACTGTAAAGGAAACATGTTGAAAATAATATTTGCATTGATTTTATCTTGCTGTCTCAGTTTTCCCCCATCTTATCTATCCTTTATCTTCACTTTATGACCAAATAGAGATGAAAAGAGTTTATAAGCGCTTTGAGCAAAATTGTCTTACTCCAATATGTTAAATGGTCTCTAGTATACGAACCACAATGAAATCTTTAGTAGCAGCAGTAAAAGCAATGCAGATAGTTGCAATGAAGTTCCCCTCAGTCTTCCTATCTTAAAATCCCAAATAGTATCTGAATAAATACAGACTGTTCTATTGAGTAGTCTGTCCACTGTTATGCATGAAGGTCCCACCCTCAGACTTAAGCTATAAGCAGTCTCTGATGTTCCACAGCCCTTTCTAGGTACACAACACCAGAAGTTTGTTCAGTTTTATTAGTATTTGACATGTTCTGAGATAGGGCCTAGTTCCAATATTGAAAACATGCTTCAGTTACTTTACTTACTTTAGACGTGTGGGGATTTCAAATAATTGTTTCAATTATTTTGAAGTTGTGACTGAATGTACTATTTAAATCATTATGATCATTTCAAAAGTAAAGGTCTAGATACAAATAATCTGAATTTAAGGGAGACAATGAAGCATGAAGAATGAAGAAAATGCCTTTCCCCCAAATGAAGCAGAAGTATAGTATTACTTTAAATTTAGAACTTCCACATGAAATCTGTAATTTGAGAGGACTGGGTAAAGTTGTATTCAAATTAGCTACTGCACTCCATGCTTTTTCCAGAACCTAAGGAGAAAAATCACCTTAGCAGAATCCTATCACAAAACCATATGAAGGGATAATGGGATATTATCTAAGGTAATAACTCTGAGCTAATGAGTTGTTTGAATTGGATTATAGGCATCAAGAACTGTGATCCACAGTGCAGATATTACATTCCAAATGCTGGAAGACTGGAGGAATGTGGATCTTAATAGTATCACTAAACAAACACTGTACACCATGGAAGATTCACAAGAGGAGCACAGGAAACTTATAATACAATGTAAGATTATAAGACTTTCAACTAAGAGAAATTAGCTCCAAATGTTAACAAAACAGAATGTGCTAGCATTGTTGCTTCCAAAATCAGCTCAGATGAAAAAAGATTCCAATTCCCTCCCCCCGCCTCCTCTAAATGTGATGGTAACACAGATGACATGGGAGAAATATTGGTTGCCTAACACTTTTTCCGCTTTCTGTTAAATTTCTCTTTGCTCTTCAACAACTTATCTATCACAATGGAAAGTAGAGTAGGGCAGGACACTTCCATACAAGGGTTTTACTATGCAATCTTGGGTATGTTTACAAACAGCAAATCCTACAATATTTAATTGTTAAAGGTAAGCATACATAAAGTTGTAATCTGAATTCCCTGTAGCATTTCTTAAATGCAGTTGTAAAACTTAATGCTACCTAGATTCATAATTCCATAATACCCCAGGAGAGTGGCTCATATGCACTTTAGCACTTCTTATTTTTTGTTGTTGTTAGCTGTGAAGTCGTGTCCGACCCATTGCGACCCTATGGACAACGTTCCTCCAGGCCTTCCTGTCCTCTACTTCTTATTTATAACATCTCAAAACCTGTTTCCCTCCGATTACCACTTTACAATTCTTTTTAAGAAAACATGTTTTTTGTGACTACACTCTACTGCACTTTAAGAAATGGTTTCATCTTTCAAATATTCTTTCAAGGAAGAATGTATTTGAATGTACGGCCAATTAAAAGCAGTGCAAATTAGATACATTCCAAGTACTCCAAAGACTTGGACTGGAGGTTCCTTGTATGGGTAATAATTTCTATGAAGAAGATGATTGCAAAGCTGCACATTTTCCTGAATGGTTCAGGATGCTTCTGTTTCATGGAAGAAAACTTAATGAATACTATTTTAGCTCAGTTTTCAGAGGGAAGAAACATCTAATGAATATTTAACTAGTAAGGAGTTAGTATAGGACTGTAGTTGCGATGTGTGAATATTTCACCAATTTGCAATAGAGTAAAGAATTACTTTCAGAAATCTTACAAGATTTTTTTTATATTAAATATGAACATCTTCTAGAATAATATCTTGAGAAACTATTAAAGGAATATATCATCAAGATCAATGAGACATCTGGCAATAAGGTTTCTGATATTTAGGGGGGGGAAATACAAATCACAAATCCCACTAAGTATATGTTGAGTAAATTAGGCTAATATTAAATAAGATGTTCTTTCAGATGATGTAACATAAAGAAGATGGGTTTGGGTTTGTTTGTTTTTTAAAGTAACATAGAATCCCCTTATGTTCCACCAATGTGTCCTGTATTTATAAGTAACTCTAAATAATTTAGGCAAAATTAACTTGCTTTTATAAGCTTTAACTTCTTTTAACAGTGCCACCTCTGGTCATCTTCAGATGTGTACCTCTGAGGAGTACCAGGTTAGAAAAGACTGACTTAACACAATTGGTTCTATATATAATAAAGGATAAAACTGAAATCTCAAGATTCCTTAAACTCTTTGTTAGACAATCATTCATTTCCCAAATACAAAATAATAATGTAATGATTTAACTTGGACTGCCTGGAGACTAAAAGTATCAGTTAAAATAGAGAATATAGATCATAATTTGCATAAACACAATGGTTTCTGACATCCCTTTTTATAACCTCTACATTCCCTCCCTCATTAAGTACTTTAAAAATAAAAAATAGCCAATTTTTCACTGACCATTTTCAAGCTCTTTCTCACAGCATCCTTCTGTTATGTACATTTCTCTGGCTCATACCTTTCCCCATTTTCCAAACTTAATTACAAAACTTTTTAACTTTCTATTTGATTAAAAATAAAATAAAATAATGTAGGCAGTTCACTATTCCTAGTTAAGCCCATACAATAACTAGCAATATTGATTATTTGAAAAAATTTATATATGTATATAAATTTAATGTTTTGTTTACTAACATATTGTCTGTTTTTAACATGTAGCCTGCTAAGTCTTAAAAATTCCTAATTCTTAAAAATCTAATCCAAAGTAGTTTCATTATACTAAATTTGATTTTGCATGCTACAAAATATAGTAACAAAAAACAGCAAATTCAAAACCAACAACTATTTTTGCTTCCCTCCCTTTTTAAAAGATATTTTTAAAAAAACAAATAGTGAAGACCCTGCACTGAACTCAGAGATTCAAAAAGATCTTTGAAATGCTTTTCATTATTCTTAAAAATAATTTAATTAATTTTGGTTTTTTAAAGGTTAATTTATTATCAATGATATACTGGTCGCTTATTGTTCAACTTCTTTGCAACTTCATCTATTTATCGATATTATGTATTTGCATCATTTTTCTCTTTTTCTTGGTTTTTCTTGGTTTTTCTTTTATTTTCTCTTAGAAAACTTCTAAAAACATTTTTTAAAATACAAAAACAATATTTAAAAAACAGCTGACATAACATGATAATAAAAAGCAAACCCAAACCATTTCTTTAGACGTACAAATTAAAGCAAGCTGCTCAGAATAAAAATATCTTCTTTCCACTGCTTCATAATTTTTGTAAAACCTTTATGTATGTATGTATGTATGTATGTAGGTATGGAGAGAGAGAGAGAGAGAGAGAGAGAGAGAGAGAGAGAGAGAGAGAGAGAGAGAGAGAGAGAGAGAGAGAGAGAGAGAGAGAGAGAGAGAGAGAGAGAAAGAGAGAAAGATATATATTTTTTAGCTTAATGCTTATTTTGTTATGGAATTCACTTTGACCAGATGTTGCGATACTACCACTTTAGATTATTTTGAAGGACTAGAAAAATCCATGGTGGTAAGAATATATTTGTTTGTTTCAAACATTCATGTAGCCATTCATGAAGGAGCTGGCGTCATGGCTAAGCTTGCATGCATCTCACAACAAGTAGTAATAGCAATAGCATCCCCAACAATCTGGGTCCTCATTTTACCGACTTTGGAAGGATAGAAGGCTGTGTCAACTTGAGCCTGTCAGGACTGAACTTCTGACAGTGGGCAGAGTTAGTCTGCAATACTGTATTCTATCCACTGGCTCTTTCATAATCTCACTCAATCCCAGTGCATAGGGTAGAAATCAGATCTTAAGTGGTTTTTGGAAGATAAAAGGGTGGGGGCCTGCCCAAACTCAAAAGGAAAGGTCTTCCAAACAGCAGGGACTGCTGTGAGAAGGCACAATTCCTAGGTCCTATAGGTTAGCAACATTTAAGGGAGGAGAGGAGACTAGAAATGTGCCCACTTATCCAATTTAGTAGGACAGGTTAGGTTGGGGGTGTCAAACTGTCAGCCCACGGGCTGGACGCATCATCTGGAAGCTGCACCCACCCCATTGCTAGCAATGGCAAAACCGTCCCGATACATTGCACGATGTCATGTGACATCATGAGTTTGACATGTCTGGGTTATGTGTTCTTAGGGAGAGGTGGTTCTGCAAATAAACTGGTCATTGAATGACCAATGACTATAATACTTCATAAGAGCATAACTTTAGTAGCAAGTACAATTGGCAGAAAGCAAGTGTGGAAGAGAGAACCTGATGTTCTAATTATGAGCTTTCAGGATGTATCTCAATAGCCATTGCAGTCTACATAGAATGTATAATCTATATAAAACTTTGACCTGACCCAACCAGACTCTCATGGTCCCATGATTTTTAATGTATTTCTAAGGCTGCATGATAGTTACAAAACACACTAGTCATGTTTATCTAGAAGTCAGTCAGCTTTTGACCAGCCTTCACTAGAATTTCATTTATGCATAATTCCAAATATCTACATTTGTCTATTGAAAGAATGTTTGGAGTTGCAACTTAATAATGCTATATTTTGAAAAGGATGCCATTCATGTGTATTATAAGATCATTTGGACAGTTGCAAAATAAAATATTTATAAAAGTAAAGATACAATAAAACATGCTTAGTACTTATTTTCCTGATGTATCCCTATGGACAATCCTGTGCCGAATTATCTCTAAACATCTCATAGCATTCTTGAAATCACAGAAAAGTGTATTTTAGATATTACAAATAACTGTTGCTTCTTTTCTACAGAATGTTTCTTGATGAGAAGGTGTTGCCTGTCCTGCATTTAAATAGCATCTTGATGCATTTCTAAATGAATTTCATGCATGACCTTTTCTATTCTAAAGGGTCAGAGTCTTGGAAGAATGACTCTCAGAATGGAGTCTGACTTTTCCTTACAGATAAACAATACTGGAAAACATAGCAAAAAATCATGCAAAACTACTGATTATAGGCAATGTGACTAGGAAGGACTGTATAAAAGATGTTGAGACTTTAGAAAAAGTACAAAGCAACTAAGATGATTAAAAGCCTGGAGACTAAAACATATGAAGAATGGTTGCAGGATTTATGAATGGCCATTCTAGAGAAAAGGACTATGGGGAACATGATAGTAGTATTCCAGTATTTGAGAAGCTGCCACAAAGAGAGGGGAGGGTCAATTTATTTTCCAAAGCACGTGAGATAGGATAAGAAACAATGGATGGAAACTAATCAAGGAGAGAAGCAACCTGGAATTAAGGAGAAACTTCCTAACAGTGAGGACAATTAACTAGTGGAACAGCTTGCCTTCAGATTTTGTGGGTGCTTCATCAATGGAGGTTTTTAAGAAGAGACTGGACAGTCACTTGTCTGAAATGGTATAGGGCAGTGGTGGTGAACCTATGGCACGGGTGCCAGAGGCGGCACTCAGAGCCCTCTCTGTGGGCACACACGCCATTGCCCCAGACCCGCCTCCCCCCATGGCCCCCTCCTCACCAGCAGCCCCCCTGGAGAGTCGCCCCTGAGCGCAGCCCACGTGGAGCAGCACAGCCAAGGACATGGCAGCCAAGCAGAGGGGACAAGATTTTGCCTTCGTACCCATCGCACGCAGTTGATGCTGCAGGGCGCGGGCAGAGGGCGTGGCTGCCATGGCACTGCTGGGCCGCATGGGTGATCTGTGGTGGGCTGTGGAGGCAGTGGGTGGCTCCACAGGCAGGGTGGGGGGCAGTTTTTAGGTTCGCTATCACTGGTATAGGGTCTCCTCCTTGAGCAGGGGGCTGGACTAGAAGACCTGCAAGGTCCCTTTCCAGCTCTATTCTGATTCTGATTCTGTTTATAAGCAGGGCAACTATATAAATATTTTAAATAAATAAATAAATAGGAATAGTCATGACAAGCAATTTAACTTTTCTCTTCTTAAGTATAGCATTAATTTTCTGTTATTTAATTTAGCTAAGGAATTTGTATAACTGTTCATTTGCTTTCATTTGTCATCTAAGAGACAACAACAATTAATGATTTGGATTCCTGGGGTTTTATTTTGCCAGTATATCAGGAATTTGATCACCTTTTGGAAGAGCAGTCACCCATTGAATCATACATCGAATGGCTGGATTCCATGGTGGATAGATGTGTTGTGAAGGTCAGTAAAAAAAGCAAAGGATGAAAGAAACTAATCCCATGGTGTACAAACCCTCATAAAGCCTCCACATGTGTAGTTCTAAATCAAGTACTGGTTAATTTCTACTTAATAACTGGAGCTGAAGGCAACTTCTTGAAGCAACTTCCAAACTTAAGGATTTTTCCCCCTTCATTTCAGGAGACAATGTTTTGGTGATATCAAGAGCATATTAGCCAAAGTGGTAATGCAGGTATATAGGAAGCTTAACATATGAGTCAGATCACTGATTCAATGACCCCATTATTGTCTGACAGGTAGCACCTGTTCAGTCTTTCAAACAGAGATCTTTCTCAGTCAGTCAGGAAATGATGGGGACCTTTTGCATGCAAATCATGGTTTCTACCAATAAACTACAGCCATCTCTGGTCAGAACAGGAAAGGAACAGTAGTTCAGAGTCAGCTGGTAGCTGGAACAGGGGTGAGGAGTTTGGAGTAAACTCTTTTTTATTTGAAATATCAATATTGGCATGTGTTATGTTTCTTTCTGAAACCCTTTGTGACTTGGAAAGCTTTCATATAATACATGATATGAGAACTGCAACTGTTCTTCAACGATAAAAACAAGTTTATAGTCATATTTCCATAACTCCTGCTCTAACATTAATTTTTTGATAATAAATTTATCAGAAAATGGTATTTTTTTTAATATTATGGATTGAAAGGCACGACACACATATTATTTAATCAACCAATTTCAGCAATTTCTTAGCAAACCAAAACATTAAGCAATATTTTATTTTTATTTTAATTCCATTTATATCCCGCCCTTCTCCGAAGACTCAGGGCGGCTTACAAGCTTAGCAGTAGCCTTCATTCTATGTATATGCCTGCTTATTAGGGCTTTCATACACACCCCCGAGCGGCATTATTACAAAGTCAGCTTAATTGCCCCCAACAATCTGGGTCCTCATTTTACCTACCTCGGAAGGATGGAAGGCTGAGTCAACCTTGAGCCTGGTGGGACTCGAACCTGCACTAATTGCAGGCAGCTGGTGTTACTTAAGGAGGCATTAGCCCACTGCTCCACCAAGGCTCCACCAATATGTTTTTATAAGCAAATGGGTTTTGTTTGCTTTCAGTGCTTGCTGTTTTTGATTTCAAGATTTTCTGCACCAGATCTATTTGCTGTGGGTCACAGCAATTATAGTAAACTTTTTGCAAGTGAGTTGTAAGTGATGAATTGCTTGAGAATATAAGGGGACAGAAAAAGAGCATACTAAGTCAGCAAATGATTTGGAAGCTTCAGTGTGACCTACCTTGACTAGATATATTTATTTACCTGGAGCTTATCTGGATTCATGGGTTTTGTCCGAATTATCTGACGCCACATGAGGTTCCTGGAGTACTTCACTGTATTTCATTGTACAAATCTATCGGGGAATCCCAAAATAGAAAACAAAAACAAAAAAAATAATAAGAATGGGGGAAAAACTTTGTTGATTTGAACAATGACAATAAAATTGAAATATGAAATAAAAAAATTATTCTTTCCATTGCATTTGCAAAGTTATAAATAATGTTAAATGGGGAGTATTCACTTTCTGAAGATGTTAGTTGAGACAGTTTGGAGGCCCTGGTACCGAAATTTTCAGAAGTACTTTGTATTCCATAAGATCATTTTCACGCCCCTGTATCTCACCCTTTCCCTTAGTTTCACAAAAACATTACTGTATTTCTTTCTCCCTTTTCAAGTCTAAATTCATTTTCTTTACCATTTACCTCTCTCACACAGTTGCAATCTTCCATATGCCATCACCATCATCTTCAGATTGACTGGTACATATTGACCTCTGTTATTTATCATGTTTTATCAACTGAGACATTCATATGACAAAGAAGATATAGACTAAATTATCAGCCTTATACTGTTGTCCATATGCAACATTGCCTACTAATATTAATGAAAGTGCCAATCAGATTTGACACATTTTGGCAACAATTGCAATTTTAGCTAAATAGGCTCATGCTGTTCTCTGTTAACAAAGATCTCTAATCTAAAGGCTACCTTGCAACCCAACGTACTACAGCCGGCAACTCTTCTATAAGAATGCAGCATAGGCAAAATATTGACATATACTTGGGATGATACCTTGTAAGCACACTCGGATCTCTTGTTTCTTTTTATTGACAGGTAGCTGCAAAAAGACCAGGTTACTTGAAGAAAGTGGCTCCGCAGTTCCTCTTGATGTGGTCCTGTTTTGGTACAAGAGTAATTCGGGATATGACTTTGCATAGTGCACCTAGCTTCGGTACTTTTTTTTTTCCTGGGATTTGAGGAAGAGCAATTTTGCATCATAATAGAAAAAAAGTGGGGATGGAGAAGTTTCATATCTTTCCATATATACAGGGTTGGGGAGTGGCTGTTTTCAAGGAGAAAATGGGGTCCAGTGGAGTTGAAGGTAGTTATAATGGTGATGATTTTGAGAAAAAATGTTCTGGGTTTTTTTTCTACAACCCTAACCGTCTACCCAAATAACCCGTTTCTATTGTGGCAGGTAGTTCTTATGACCACAACTGAGCCCAAAATTTCTGTTGCTAAGCAAGACAGTTATTACATGAATTTTGCCTCATTTTACGACTTTTCTTGTCACAGTTGTTAAGTGAATCACTGTAGCTGTTAAGTTAGTAACATGGTTGTTAAGTGAATCTGGCTTCCTCGTGGACTTTGCTTGTCAAAAGATCGCAAAAGAGGATCACATGACCCCGGGACACTGCAACCATCATAAATATGAGTCAGTTGCCAAATGTCTGAATTTTGATCATGTGATCCTGGGCATGCTGCAATGGTCGCTACTGTGAAAAACGGTCATGTCACTTTTTTCAGTGCCCTTGTAACTTTGAATGGTCACTAAATGAATTGTTGTAAGTCAAGGATTACCTGTATAAAAAGATAATTGTTGAAATTAACAATAAGAGGAGTTTGATGGTAGAATTTCTTATCCGGAGAATTTCCCCTTTACTGGATATATTCAGTTAGAGGCTAGACAGCCATATTTCAAGGATCCTTTAATTCCATAGGACAAGAAGTGAACCCATCCATTTTTGATGTGGACATGGAGGGAGGCAGGAAGCAGTATCAGAATAATATACTTTTTCACATTTTAAAAAAATGATAACCCTAATGTAGGCAACAGAGAAGCTCAAGTAGCCCAACTAATATAAAATAAGCAAATACATTGAATATTATTAAATAATAAACATGGATAAAATCACCATGCAAACAATAATTTAATGTACTTTCATATTATCTTAACATAAGTTGATATGGCTATTTTTGCATCTTAACACTGAATTTCTCCCTACATATTACATAGTTATTTGATAAGAGAGATAAATATTAATGTGTAAGGAGAGTTTAGAAAGACACAAAAGAAAAATCTTGGCTTGACTGAAAGGCAATCAGACTAGAATATTGTCCTCAAGAAGGTCCAGGTTTTGACCAAGTTTAGGTTTGCTTCAAATCTTTGGGAGCTGATATATAACAGAAAGTCTAGATTATCAAATTATCAAATCAGATTGAAAACATACAGACATTAACTCTGCCTGAAATTGATAATTATTATAAAGGTCATTCTAGACACGGCAATTTTCTAGCCCCCCCAGGGGGTGCTCTATTTCCTCTGATGCAATCTTCCATAACCTGGTGTTTTGTATATCTGATAAATTTCAACTGATGATTAGAAAGGCCAAATCCAATATATCTGGAACCAGGCTTTTATAATTAGTATCTGACTTAAAAACCAAACGTCATCCATCCTCCATTCCACATGTAGAACCAGTATGCCATACTGCTGAGAGAGCCCGCACGATGCCAGAGCGAAGGTGTCGTACGTACACCAGGAAGATGCATCAGCTGTAAAAGCTCCCCGGGTGACTTTGGGCCAGAGTCTCTCTCCAAAGTCATTCTTTTAGGGCAAAACATAACTGCTGCCTACATCACCCTGAGCTCTTGGGTGGCTGGTAGGATAGTCATCTAGCAAAAAAAATAAATAAAATTTTGAAGCTGACCAGCTTGCCAGCTGATTCTACCACTTTACCAGTTTGAGGAAGCAGGACACATGCACTCATTTTCTTCATGTTAGGTTGCTATTAATTTCTTTTGCATTTTGGTCTTTAAAGGTGCCATTGTTCCAATCTGCTCTCAGTTGTCAGATTCAGCAGTGTGCAAATGCAATAAATAAATTTGTTTCATCCACTAGAAGGCAATTGATGAGAAGCTGGGGAAGAACAATTGGGAGATCTGTTTCACACTGCCCAGTGACAGAACTGAACCAGCACTATGGAAAGCACCAAACTGATATTACGCAAAGCAGAGTTTCCTTATCATATTTACTGTAAAGCAAATTCCTTGATTGTACTAGATTTGCTGTTTATTCAGAAGTGTAGCCAGTGTGATTGACAACCACAACAGGTTTTTTAATAATGTTTCCTTCTATTGCTAACCACTAGCTTAGTGTGGAAGGGACGCGGTGGCTCAGTGGGTTAGGACGCTGAGCTTGTCGATCAGAAGGTCGGCAGTTTGGTGGGTCGAATCCCGAGTGCCGCGTAGCAGAGTGAGCGCCTGCTACTCGTCCTAGCTTCTGCCAACCTAGCAGTTCGAAAGCATGTAAAAATGCAAGTAGAAAAATAGGGACCACTACGGTGGGAAGGTAACAGCGTTCCGTGCACCTTTGGCGTCTAGTCATGCCGGCCACATGACCACAGAGACATCCTCGGATGAGCGCTGGCTCTTTGGCTTTGAAACGGAGATGAGCACCGGCCCCTAGAGTTGGAAACGACTAGCACACATGTGCGGGGGAACCTTTACCTTTACCTTTTTAGCTTAGTGTAGTGGTTAAAACATGAGGCAAGGAATCAAGAAACTCTTGGTTCCAATGTTACCCTAACCCGCTAAATAAACTTGGCCCTGTCACTTCTTTTAGCCCTAGAAATATTGAGCTGGTGAGCCACTTTCAAAAAAAGCTGCCAAGAGAACTGCAGAGAACAGTTGCCAGAAGTCAAAAGTGACTCAAAGGCACAGCACTTTTGTCTATCAAGAAACTGATTGGTGGGCAGGCAGGAGCAATGCAACTCCGTACCCATGGCCAGCCTCTTTGTGTCTTTGGTAGCATCTCTCACATTGCCTGCAACCAGAGCGGATCACTCCAACTGCCCCCCTTGGGTACCATAGTTTCTTTCTTTCACTTGGGGCTCACAATTAAGTGATTAATAGCAGGACTTTAAATGCCAATGAGTTTCATGCAAATGGCATTCACTTTTTTCCTCACATTATTTTGTCACCAGGATCTTTTCACCTTATTCACCTGATGTTTGATGACTATGTGTTGTACTTGTTAGAATCACTCCACTGCCAGGAGAGAGCCAATGAACTGATGAGGGCGATGAAAGGTGGCACTGGAATAGGTAAGGTGGTTCTCTTGAAGTTACATCAATCTACCAGAAATGGTCCCATGTTTGTCTATGTTTGTTATTATTAGAATGGTAGGAAAAATGTGGCAATGGAACATCTGCTTTTGTGTGTGGTATTAAGGACAAAAAATTGATTAGGCCTGACTGTGCTTACACATTATAGTAAGTCATAGTGAAATGACTGGCTTTGACTTATTTTTTTATATGATTCCCCATCATTTGGATTTCTATACCCTGGGTTCTGGGTTAATGCTCAATGGTTACAAAGATGCTTTGCAGGGTGGGGGGGGGGAAACTACTATATCTTTGTTAGAGACTGGGGAGCTGGGCTAGAAGTACCTGTGGACATTGTGGGCTAGATGAAAGTTTTATAAATCAAAAAGCTATATGGTATGAGCTTACCCTTTAGCATGTATCTTGTCTAAATCAGGGCAAACACTTCAGTTTGCAGGCTTGAAGCCTTAGAACCTATTAAATTGATTTCATAGAAAGGTCAGAAAGCTTTAATTCCCAAGTAGAAGACTGTGGCACCTTCCATATGTAATCTCTGTAGAGCAGGAAGGACTCCCGTTTTGCATCTGCAACCTTCTTTCAGGCCTGGATTAACCATTCAGCAAAATAAGCATGTGTTTAGGGCACCAAGGTAGAGGGGTACCATTGAGTTTTTTCCGCTAATTATCAACTTAATTCTTTTACTGCCATACTTAATTTTCAATAATTTTTTATATTTGCATTTTCCCTTTTGCAAAAGGCACTAAAGGCTTATTTGCTGGTGCATTACACCGAAGAGGAACTCTTATCAACAGTGCCAACCAAAGTGTTTTAAAGACTGCTTTATACAAAGTTCTCTCTCCTACTTTAGCAAAATAGGAGCAATATCCTTTCCTGCAGGATTAGAAAGGCACATTAAAATCGCAGTTGCTTCCAAATTACTCTCAAATGTAGCTGCTATTATGCAGTAGCATTCCCAGAAGATCACAATTCCCACCAGTTTTCTCCAATTTGATGCCTTGCGGATGTGTTACATGTAAACTCCTGTTATATCCAGATAGTTTGGCTGGTTAACTTCAGCTCTCTAAACCCAGATTTCTCATTCTAGAGATTCTCAATGCACCAAGGCTGGTTCCACTATATTATCTACTTACTTTTTAAAAACTAGGCATTCTGCTAAATTAACTTAATTCATTTGATTTAGGTTGATTTATTTTACTTACATTTATTAATAAATATCAACAGTAATTAACATTCATTTATTACCAATTTATTTACTTTATATCAATTTATTTACTTTATATCCTGCCTTTATTATTTTTACAAATAACTCAACACAGCAAGCATACCTAATACTCCTTCCTCCTCCTTCCCCCTACCCCCAACAACAGTGGGTTGGCCAGAAAGAACAGCTGACCCACCAGAAAAGCTTCTCTTAAGGCATGACAGATGTTTGTACTAAAGTGCCTTGCGATAAAGTAAAGTCTGCTTTGGGAGCTTGCAATATTCACTTAGAATTTTATTGAAGATATGCATCCTAAAACAAACAAACAAACAAACAAACAATAAATACAGAAAAAGGAATGCTGGGATATAATTCTCATGTTTATATTTTCTACTCCTTTTTCTCCTGGCTGCAGTTGAAGTACGAGAAGAGATGACAGTGGCAGAACCTGTCCCATCAAGTCCGTCCCCCGTGGCTTTTTCTCCAGCGAAATCTGCCACCTCAGTGGATGTTCCATCCGTTCCCTCTCCTATAACCAGCCAGTCCCCAGAGTATGCTGGCTTAGCAACCTCCACAGGTTGGTAAGGCTAAGGAGAACTGTAGACTTTTGAACGGATAATGTTGACCTAAAACTGCAAGGGAGGAAGTTTTAATTACACTCCAAATTTATGCAGAATGAGAAATACAGTAATTTCTTTAAGACTATCTGATCATCAGTAGCATTGGTGAATTATTAGGTGCAGAGTTGCAAAATTTATCTGTCTTTTTAACATCATATCACATCCTTTGGATAAAACTGGAGGCAAATCAGGGATGGGATTTGCTGATTTTACTTATTAGCAAAATTTAGATTCTACCCAACTCTAAGCAACTCTGTGTGGCTTATGTTATAATAATAATAATAATAATAATAATAATAATAATAATAATAATAATAATAATAATAATAATAAGAAACCAATAGAAAATCCCATGCTTTTGGCAGAACATTCCCTCAGACAGAAAACATCACCAATAAGGCTCCAAAGATATTCTAGCCCAAGCCCTGGAAGAACAGCTAATTTTTAGAACATTTGGAACATCATTAGGGTGAGAATTCTGGGATGGTTATATCCTTCCAGAGGCCAGTGCTGCAACAGAAAATGTACATTACCTGGGTTACAGTAGGTGCTGTTGATTGATTGAAGGGACTCAAAACTCACTGAATCTATCCAATCTTACCAGATGGGCAAAAACCATGGGAGACAGCACTGTCCCTCAAATAACCAGACCCTATGCCAAGAATAAGGTGGCTCAGTGTGTTAGGACGCTGAGCTTGTTGATCAGAAGGTCGGCAGTTTGGCGGGTCGAATCCCGAGTACTGCGTAACAGAGTGAGCGCCTGTTACTCGTCCCAGCTTCTGCCAACCTAGCAGTTCGAAAGCATGTAAAAAATGCAAATAGAAAAATAGGGACCACTGCGGTGGGAAGGTAACAGCGTTCCGTGCGCCTTTGGCATCTAGTCATGCCGGCCACATGAACACGGAGACATCCTCGGACAAGCGCTGGCTCTTCGGCTTTGAAACGGAGATGAGCACTGGCCCCTAGAGTCGGAAACGACTAGCACGCATGTGCGAGGGAACCTTTACCTTTATCTTTTTATGCCAAGAAGGGCTTTATAGATCATAACCATCCTAAATTGCATGAGAAGCTAACCAGCAACCAGTGCTGCTCTCAGAGGAGCATTGTCACATAAACATACCAAGGCTTACTATGTTGCTACATACAGGACCAGCTACAGCACCTGAATGGTCTTCAAGGATAGTTCCATGTAAAGCACAGTACTGTAGTCTATCTGTGAGGGGATTAGGGTACGAGTGATCATTTGGAGACCCTCCTGATCAAGAAATGGGCACAAGTGGCAAGCCAGATGTAACTAGGCAAAGAGCTATTTTGACTACAGTAGCCACATATTCTTTGAATTATTGAGCTAATATGACCCCCAAAATTGTGCACTAGTCATCCAGGACTAAAGAGCAAAAATCCTGGAGGAGACAAAAATTCATAGCCACTCAGGCTAGGATTGAGTCTGAATCTCTTCCTCCCCATTCAGATTCACCCAGCCTCCAGACACCAGGACAGGACATTGACAGCGTCACTTGGCAGACCTAGATAGATTACAGCTGAATGTAATCAGCATATTGATGATCATTGGATTCTGATCAGTGGATGGCTGCTCCCAGAGATTTCATGTAAATGTTAAACAGGAGGCGAGAATGTATCAATCCCTTAAGCACCTCATAAATGAGGGTCAAGAAAAACATTGTCACATTGTCAGTGCCTCACACTCTTACTCCTGCAACCTGTTCAAAAGATACCATGATCAAAAGGCTGCTGAAAGATCAAGAAACACATGGATGAACACACTCCTCACATCCCAGCTTTGAATTTTTGCAGCCCAAGTACCATAACTTAACCCTTAAATAATATACTGATGTTTTTGCACAGACTCATAATCACTTAATATCTGGACCTTCACAAAAGATAGGAAAACTGGACTTACATACGAAGAGAAAGATTTGTGATTTTAATGAATGAGAATGGCCCAGCCTGCTTTCCACACAGTACTTCTCTTCCATTCAGTTTTTACAAAAAAATTATTTCCAAGAATCTTAAAAGAAAACCAAATGTATTTCTGAGATAAGCACAGAAAAAGATATATTTGGAATGGAAGGAAACAAGATGGAAACAAATTTCCATCACTGGTATTCTGTTGTTCTAGCCCCATCCCCATCCTTGGTCATTTTGGTTAGTCTTTTCTACAGATTTTCCAGGCTACAATATCCTTTTTATTTATTATTTATTAAATTTATTGGCCACCCATCTTACCACATGGTAAGATGCAATTTTTGAGTTGCAGCAATCAGAATTTCCTTCCATAAGATGATGAAAATGGCCTTAGAGAGAAAGTGAAAACCACATGCAAACGCCTATAATAAATTCCTGATTACCAAAAAGGTTTGGAAAGATTGTTTGGAATGGGCATATTAATGTGAGGAAGGTGGAAAGGTAAGGCCTTTGCCATTTTTCTACTTCTGTGCTACCATGCCTATTCAGTCATCTTCTGGGAACAATTTGCAAGTGTAAACCTCTCTGGAATTTGATAGGAGAGAAAATTAACTATTGCAAGGGAGAGATACATTTACAATCATCTCTTCCTCAGTCTGACCCCAGTTGCGCTCTTAATAATGAATCCTTTAAAGCAGGGGTGCCCAATCTTGGCAATTTAAGACTTGTGGATTTCAATTTCCATGCTGACTGGGAAATTCTGGAAGTTGAAGTCCACAAGTCTTAACGTTGCCAAGGTTGGACACCCCAGTTTAAAGGGTTGTGTGCTTTGTGGAAATGGTCCATTTGTCAATGACGCAGCATGGCACAATATACAGGGTACATGCATAAAGTCTCAGGATTTTGAGTATCATATTCGAAAAGGTTTCTTCTCTTGCATTGTCACTTTTCCATTTTTTCAGCCTGACATATTTCTGCAACAGTTTGCCTCAAGAAACAAACAAAGCTATCCTGCTATAGATGCCCTGGATAAGCAGGACTGGAATTTGCTGGTCCTTGGATGGGAAAGGAAAATAAGGACCAACACTTTCTATATTATCACTTCATGGACATAGATATAACATCATCAAGACTTTATATCTGTGCCTTCAACAGAAGCTCTTCTGCAGCATTTACTAACTGATGTAGTCTTACATGTTCTGTGTGGTTTTCCTATATAGAATCTGCCTTCACAGATATGGCTCCTTACTATGCAACATTAATGTGAAGAAGAGCATATTCTGAACAATCGAGAGGATCTTTCCTTTGCCATTTTAACCCCTTTCAAATATAATACATGAAAATATTTTTTCTGCATGTTATTAGATCATGATTTCCTGTAATTAACCATTTTTGTTCTCTTAGTAGGGAAATGTAATGTGTACAGTTCCAAGCAGCTTACTTTATGAAATCAACCAGTGGTTATCTTCTGTACACAAAGCTTTCTCAACCCTTCTCTCAAAACTTGTAGAGCTACCTAGGATTCTAGCATTTACTATCAGGTCCCCCTCCCCACTCCGCTGTTAGGAATCTACAAGATCTATAGAGTATCCTTGCATTTGATTTTAATAGAGATTATAAACTATTTCGGAGCTAACTGACTCTTTCTGTTTTATGTAGGGGCCATGCAGTCCTATACATGGTCTCTCACCTACACTGTAACTACAGCTGCTGGATCACCTGCTGAAAACTCTCAACAGCTGCCTTGCATGAGAAGTCCTCATGTTCCTCATTCATCTGTGACACACAGGATACCTGTTTATCACCACAGGGAAGAGCATGGGTAGGCTAATACTTTTTTTTTGCAGAGGAAAGGAGTAAACAAGCATACAACATCCTTCCTTAGCCTTGTGCCTTCAAAATATTATTTTGTTTTTTTATATCCCACCATTATTTTTTTTTCAAATAACTCAAGACGGTATCTCCAATACACCTTCCTCCTCCTATTTTCCCCAACCCTGTTGGGGTTAGAGAGAGTGAATGGCCTAAGGTCACCGAACTAGCTTTCATGGTGAAAGTGGGAATTGAACTCACAATATCTGGCTTTCTAGCTTGGTGCCTTAACCAATAGACCAAAATGGCTGCTCCAATTAGCCTCAGTTTGGGGAAGGGATTGTTGTATGAAATATAGTTCCAAGACTCTTCTGTGTTTTTCCAGGTACACAGGAAGTTACAACTATGGTACTTATGGAAACCAGCATTCCCACCCAATGCAGAGCCAGTATCCATCTTTACCACATGACAGCACTATTTCTGCACCGCTCCATTACTCAGCTTATCACCGAAACTCTTCACAGGTCAGTGTCAATCCCTCCACATCAATGTCCTAGCTCATTAGGTTAAATGAAACATCCATCAGGGCAGCCACAAGAAGTGGTTTCAAAAAGCCAGGGTGGTAGCTATGGCCATAAGATCAACCCTGTCCCTTTTCACATTTGGCCCGTCAATGTTTGATTGTTCATTTGCTTTTAAGTTTGTTAGTTGACAAGAAAATTGATACAGTTCTGACAAATGCAGGCTATATACCGTATTTCCCTGAAAGTAAGACTTACCCCGGAAATAAACCCTAGCTTGATTTTGGGGGGAAGCGCACCTAAAAAATCAAGTTAAGGCAGGGGTAGAGCTGCCCCACATAACCCACACCCACTTACTGTTGCAGCCAGGCCTCCCATGAATCGAAACCTGCCTTGCTGGCCCACTCCTTCTGCAGTGCCCCTCAACCTGCATTTCGGCATCAGAGGCCTTCCAGAAAGGCCTCTGCAACCAAGAACAGAGCTACGGATTCAAGCTGTAACTCAGTTCTTGACTGCAGAGGCCTTTCCAGAAGGCCTCTGATGGCAAAATGCAGGCCAGTGCTCCAATCTCAGCTACAGAGGCATTTCCCTTAGCTGCAGAAGAAGTGGGCTGGCTGGACAGGGCTATTGGTGCCACCGCCCCAAGATGAGACCGTGGAAAAGACACCCCCTTAAAATAAGACCTGGTGCCTCTTCTGGAGGCAAAAAAATAAAAAAATAAGACCAGGTCTTATTTTGAGGGAAACACGAGTACTTGCAATATTTATGAATAGTAAACAATTACCGTAAACTTCTAAAGAGGAACTTCCAAGGGCCTCTAGGTTTGATGTGCCTATTTTATTTTACTGCTTTTGAGCAGAATAAAATGCAAAACATGATTTTCTTTCCTTTTAATGGAGCATGAATGGGAGAATTGTCAGTTTCAGGGAACTTGCATCCTTTCCCTTCTTGAAGTTATTTGTATCCCATTGGCTGGTCATATTTCCTTGGGGACAAAAAAATACAACTTTCAACAAAGCATCTCTGAGATTTTACACTAATGTTTGGGTGGCATTAACCCTAAAATTAAAATTGTCTCTGCTTGTTCCCTTTTGGGCAAACCTACTTCACCCAGTGGATTTACCAGACCTGTCTCCATGATTTTACTAGGAGCCTGGTTAAAAATTTAACAGAAAAAAACCCTTTCTTGGGTTGATGATGAGCAATACTCCAACTCTTATTTTCAGTCTGAAAAGCTGAAAAAGATCAAGTGCCGACCATAACAAACGGGGAGGAAAAGATTTAATGAAGCTGACTAAATAACCCATCTGCATTCAACTTGTGAACAAGGAGTTTGTCTTGGGGTCCAGAGATCATGTAAAGCTATACTGAGATTCATTTGGTTTCAGCTTAGACTATTGCATGAACTCAGCTGTAATGACTTATAAACCATGAGTTGTGATATAGGTGGTCAACCTATGGCTCCAGGATTACATTCAGCTCTTGAAATTGTTTATGTGGTCCCTTCTAGTACAGTTATTAAAATTGATAACATTTTATTTATTTAAAACATGTATATGTCCACCTACTTTATAACCAACTCTGAATGGCTCCCAACCATAATTAAAACAGTGTAAAATCCATAATAAAAACATAAAACTAAACAAAATATTAAAAACAAAAAACTGGTGCCAAGCCAAGCTTCTGAGTGCTGTCATCTCATTTTATTCCAGTGCTGGGAGAAAAAGCCAGGTCTCCAAAGCTTTATGGAAGGCTAGGAGAGTAGAGGCCTGCTGAGCTTCAGGGGGAAGTATTCCAGTATATGAGAGGCTGCCACAAAGAAGAGGGGGTGAAATTATTCTCCAAAGCACCAGAGGGCAGGACAAGAAACAATGGTTGGAAACTGATCAAAGAGAGAAGCAACCAGGAATTAAGGAGAAAGTTCCTAACAGTGAGGACAATTAACCAGTGGAACAGCTTGCCTTCAGAAATCATGGGTGCTCCATCACTGGAGATTTTAAAGAAGAGACTGGACAGTCACTTGTCTGAGATGGTATATGTTCTCCTGCTTGAGCTGGGGGCTGGACTAGAAGACCTCCAGGGTCCCTTCCAGCTCTATTCTATTCCACAGGGCAGGGGCTGGCTAACATCTCCTGCTCAAGGAGCAGGTGGCAGCTATAGCTAGAGGGTCTTTGCATAGATTCATCTAGTGTACCAATTGCACCCTTTTCTGGACAGGGAGGCCTTGATTCTTGTGACTCATGTCTTGGTCACCTCCCATTTGGATTACTGCAAAGTGCTCTAAATGAGCTGCACTTAAAGACCACTGGCAAACTTCAACTAGTCTAGGATGCAGCAATGTACAAAATAACGGGGGAGAGGACTAGGTTTGCCCTTGTAATACCTCTGTTGCACAGGCTGCACCGGCTTCCAGGTGCAATTCAAGATGCTGATCATCACCTTTAACCACTTTAAAATACGACCACCTATTCCTAAGGACATCTTTCAAGTCAGATAGGGTAGGCTTGCTCCTTCCCCTAAATGTTGCCATATGATTGGAGCTAGGAGTGTGCCTTTTCTGTCATGGTTTCATACCACCAAGAAGTAGAAAAACACATAAAAATTATTTATTTAGTTTAACACAGTTAAAACAAATAAAAACACTTTTCCTCAGACTGAAACACCCTTTATCTGCCCACTTTGACTTTTGTTCTTCCCTAAGTAGTTAAGTATGATCTTCAGAAGACAAATTTCCCTCTTGTATGGAGCTAGTTCAAGTCTCAGTACAATATTTATATTATTGTGGGGTGGGCCAATCCCAGTGGGATGAAACAGTCCCTCAAGTAGCCTGGACCCATGCCACTAAGGGTTTTAAATGTGATTACCAACTCCTTGAATTGCACCCAGAAGCAAACCGGCACCCAGTGTGGCTTGTGAAATAGTGGTGTTACATGAGCCATTCTTGGGGTCCCGAGAACTGCCCATGCTGTCACACTCTGCACCAGCTATAGCTTCTGAAAGCTCTTCAAAGGTAGCCCCATGTAGACCACAATGCAGTAGTCCAACTGTGAGATGTCTCAGGCCTGAATGACTAAGTGCAAGGACTCCTGATCCAGGAAAGGCCGCAATTGCCACACAACCTGAAGTTGCACAAAGACTCTCCTAGCTGCGACTGCTACCTGCTTTTCGAGTAGGAGTCCCAAATCCAGGAGAACCCCCAATTTGCAGACTGGATACATCTGGGGTAGTGCAACCACACCCAAAATTAAAGATGATAAAGTCCTGGATCTCGGGACCACATGCATCCAATGCCAATCGGTTTTGCCATGGTTCAGTTGAAGCCTGTTGTCCCCCATCCAAGCTCCCACAGCCTCCAGGCACCAAAAGAGGACAGTAACAGAACAGTGGAGCTAGAACTGGGTTTTTTAATCCCGGTATTATTATTATTATTATTATTATTATTATTATTATTATTATTATTATTATTATTATTATAAATAAGGCAGCCATTAGAACTAGGACTAGAACTTACAATCTTCTGCTTTGTAGCCGGGTGCCTTAACCACTAAACCAACATGGCTATCTTCTGGAATCACCAACTGAATTTCAATAATCCCATAATATTGTATATTAAGTGAAAGACAGAGAAACATTTGACATGGAAAGCAAGGGTTGTAATAATATATATAAATCCATCAATTAAAAAAAATGTATCATGTCTTGATTTACAACATACATTTCATACTTCCTAATGTGCATTTTAAAAAGACCAGTGAAATATATTACAACTCTGTAAGGCTAAATATTTGAAAGCAATATTTTGCTTTATATCAGAGATAGAGTAAATTTTCTAAAATATGAACAAAACTCTTATCATGTTAAGAATTGCATTTATAAGGAAAATATTTTTGCTGTTTGAACAGAGATACCTTTCATTCTGTATAATCAACCAGGAAGCTGAAGGATAAGAATAAAAAAGATTATTCTTCAGATTGATCTTCAAGAACTCAACCTTGGTTGGGTGGAGGGGAACTTAAAATAGCATTTCCTAAAATAATAAGGGGAAAGAACTAGAGCTCATTCTAAATTTGAGGGAGAAAAAGCCTTAACAATAATCAGCTCAAAGTCACCCCAACTTAAAGGGGCCAGTGTTTCTTGTCAAGTTTCAACGGCATGGGGATGGCAAGTGAGTTGACCCAGAAAATGGTAATTTCCTGTCAAGAGCTCTCCAACAAATGTCGCCTTTATACTAGGCAAAGATCACTAGGCCCCAGTGTTTTGAGATCAGCGTGCTTAAGCACTCTTCATTAAACCGGATGCAGAGTGTG